>NW_015506407.1:67361-74721 GCF_001515645.1 Sinocyclocheilus grahami
ACACACTCCCATGAGTTATTTTATGTGATAGTTATATGTATTCTAAATAAACTACAAAAAATATATATATATATATATATATATATACACTTATTTTTTCCTCACATTCTTTCTTGTAGCAATTCCCTCTGTCACACACCTGACAGCTCATTATGCAGGCCTTTGTCTTCTCAGGTGTGAATCACATCATTATGCATGATCATTCACACCTCCTCGCATATACCTTTTCTACACAAAAAGTGTCTTAGAAAATTTTAATCAATATATTGTTTTCTGTGAATGAGTAAGATGATTTTCACATAATTTTGAAGCAAAAACTCTAGACTTCAAGATCAGTTCTCAAAAGTATTGTGATCAAATGTTCTGTGTTTTATGGCCTTATTTCAGTGACTTAAAATTTTTGTTTTTCACTAAGCATGCATAAACGTTGTTTTCTCAAACACAATCACGTACATACATGCTGCTCGCATATTATTGTAGCCCAGTTTGTGCTGATTACAGTGTTATTAAACTTTAGACATTCAAATGTTTGTAAGCAACTGAAAAAAGCACAAATGTCAGGGCATGTCAACTTTTCCAGGCCCCAAAACACCCTCGGACCCCAGAGGGTTAAAGATGTTCTACCATCAAGGAGTTTACAGAAGAGAAATTCCTCGATTAAATTTGTCATTGCATATAGACCATTAGCTGTGCTTTTAGAACAACTGCAAGTGAATTATTTGCGCTGCAGTTGGATGAAAGTACTGATATAGCGAAATATCAGTACTTTCATCCAACTGCAGTGCAAATAATTCACTGGCTTGCAGTTGTTCTAAAAGTTGCAACCCAATATCATTGGCCATCTCACCTATGCGTCTGCTCACTGTATTGTCTGACAAAGGCACACAATCTACCTTTCGTGCCGCTTCCTTTCCAAATAACTCCCTGACGATGTCTTTGCTAGCGTCAAATAATAATGCTTCCCTTTCAAGGGAACTTCGAACTGCGTCCTCTAGGGGTCGCTATGGGGAACGTCTCGTCGTGACCCGTGTCTGAAGCATACATTGAAAAACACTAACAACACGTTGACCGACGACAGCCCATGACATCACTACCGGTGTGATTATAGTATAAATGGGTGCCGGAAGAACATGTCTTTCTCTTCTTCGTCTTCACTGACCGTTTTGTTTGAAGCATGCATTTCTGTGGTAAGAGCGATCTATATTCCTATCGTTATGGCGAGCACTAGCAAAGCATTTAGAGGGTGTGTGCATCCGCGTCGTTATTATTTGACACCTGATGACCCACAATCTCCGCGTTGTTTGTTTGGGCAAAGAGCACGCACGCGATGTCCTTGAGGGGGCAATCCGCGTTCATTGCGAGTGTATTTTAATGAAAAGCTCTCGTTTGTCTCTCTTTTTGAGGAAAGGGGGACAGCCATCTGCTTCCCGCAGCTCAGGACCCACCACTGCTGAGGCACGGAGGAGGATGGGCTCGTGGGGATCGCAGTTGGATCCGGCTGATGAGTTAAAAAAGGGGGTTTCCCTCTCGCGCTCGTCGGCTGTGGACGAGAGTAAGCTGCTGGAGGATGATGTTATTTGTTTAACATCGTTTGTTCTGGGGGCCGGTGCTCTGCTGGGTTCGGCCCAGTAAGAACAGGCGAAGAAGCTGAGCCTGAGCCTTCTGAATCCTCCTGCTCTGCGTCTGGTGAGTTTTGAGCGTTATCTTTCTAACACATTCATCGATTCTAGCATATGAGTTATGCCAACATCGAGGCGATGTGTGGAAACAACTATGAGAGGATGCCCCTGTAAAAAAGACGACAGGCTAGCTATCTTTCTATGGGTGAGACGTCCTCTCTTAAAACTCCCTCCTTGCTTAGATGGCAGGGCATACGTAGCAGCAGGTCAGGCTGTTGCTCCGTTGCGCACAATGCGGTGCTCCAGGCATATTAGGCTGACCTGGATAAAGGCCTGATGAGGTAGCTGAGTTTCGCCACACCACAGATCTCACTCTGTGCTACTAAGCATGGCAGCTATAGTAGGTATTGAGTGACATCTGTGGGTGAACCTGGCAGATATCGGGATGGAAGAGAGGGGCTTTCTTCTCGATTCGCTGGTTTCGCCTTCTGATTATTTTTGGTTACCTCCGTTGAGACGATGGTCGAAGTTCAGGGAGGCAAAGGCGCGCTCAGTGGCCTTCACTCCTTTATTTCATGATGGTCCCGGTCTAAGCCCAAACAGCATAGGGGTCCTGGTCCATCTCGATCAGAAGGCTAGTGTCGTGGCTCGCGCTCCTCCTACGCCTGCAGGTAGGGTTAGAAGGAATCGCGGTTCAAAGGGAGGTAGGCAAGACCTAGGGATGTGTATATGTTTTTAATGTGCTGGTGGTTGTGTGTATAATCCTTCTGTGAGATTTCTTTGCAGCGTTTTCCGGGACCTGTGTGTTTCTGTCCTTTTTAAGGTAGGTCCTCTATGAGCACCCCTTTGCTGGATTCAGAAACCAGGTGCTCGACTGGCAGTGTTACCTCACTTGTTGACATTGTGTCCAGCCAGTATGATGGCCCTGGTTCCGGCTTCATGCTTCCTGGACCATGCGGCCAGGTCAGAGGCTTCTGCGGGAGCTTTCCTGATCATCAGGCCTCTTTAACGGGGCTCCGGCGTGGGAACCATGCAAAACATTCCTGGAAGTCCGGGCCCCAGGATATCCCCTCTTGCTGAGGCATCGAGTGGGAAGTATAAGTGGCATTTGCGAGAACCTTCTTGTGTAATGCCGTCTCAGGCAGTGCTCCCCTCGCCTTAGAGGGTCGTATTTGAACTTGCCTCTCCCGTTTGGCCCAGTACCTCCGGGTATCTGTGATCAGATGCCTGGAAATTTAAATCCATGCTATGGTAAGTGCACACGCTAAGCTCTGTGCACTTTCTGAAACCCACATAGTGGTAAGTACGCAATATAATAATATTATTTCTGTTTCTAGAAGTAGTAATTTTCATAAGTCAATCGAAAAAATATAACTACACACATTGTCCACAGAATAATTACTCATTATTTAAAAAAAGCACTCCCGCACGACCCTCTACCTCTGCCAGCAGGACCTCAATTTCAGACTCAGTAAAGTGTTTTTTTCCTTTTTTTTTTTTTTTCTTTGTGCTTGTCATTCTCAAGCATAGAAATACGGATATTGGCGTGTGATCTTTTATAAGGTAATGCTATTAATTAGGGGGCGTTTACAAGGCGGAGATCTGACACCAGTCAACTGCGCACAATTTCTAGATCATTTGCGATTTATTAATGTCACATCTGGAAGAGAGGCGTATGCACGTGTTTTTGTGAGCACGTTCGTTTTCTCTGAATCGCATTTACGCACTTTTGAGAAATGATCTTAGAACAAATTTAGGATGGTTTTTATGCAACATTTTATAAATGAGGCCCCTGGAGCATTGTAGCTCACATCTTCTCAGAACCACTGACTACGGGCGGGTCACTGATGTGAGGCCTGTAAGGTCTGAGAAGATTCACGCCTCTCAAGATGGGCTCAAGATGGGCTTTGCCAATGAGGGGGTGAAATCCCAAGCAGGAGTGTGGAAATACTGGAGTTTTATGACCCTTTGTGTGGAATCATGGTAATTTGCACATGGAATTTGAATCGAAATTACTAAAGATTCTCAGGACACTAATATTGCCTACGTACTAGCATATAATCTACACTCTCGTTTAGATAATCAGAAGACTAATTCATAGATACTAAACATGGTAGGATTACATAAAGATAAGATGACAGAAACGAGTGGTTCCATCACAAGCCTGCATAAACGGTATACAATTTTAAAAGGCAACATGCACAATGACCTGAAGGATGTGTGTTCATTCAAAGAAAGGTTTTCCTATGAATTAATTAGAGAAGAGTCCATTATTACTCTGCATTGTGTCTCTTCCTATGAAAACTGTACTGATTTTCTCTACCCGCATTCCTTTTGGCAATAAAACCAGTGATATCAGCGTTAGTATTTATGTATTTCTACAATTATTTACTTATTTAATTCTGCATTTACGTATTTAGTCATTTATTTATTTATTTATACTTAAGTCATTTCTCGTCCTCCATAGACGTCAGGGTCTGAGCAGGCGTACGCACTTTTCCTTGTGGCAAAGTCGGAGTACTGCAGCTATTTGAACATCTAAGCTGCAATAATAATAAAAGCACCGAATTCATCATAAACAACAAAGATGCAGTGCAAGAGTTTTTGCGAGATTAAACTGACCTTTTTAGTAGCCTAATGTTGAGAGTTCTTTACTTGCTTTCTGTACACAGTTTATTCCATGTTGTTTTTTTTTGTTATTTTATTTTACAAGAGAACTTGCGAAGTCTTGATTTTTTACTAATGCGTAAAATAGAAAAAAAATGCATAAACGCATCTCCGACTGTTTTGTCTGTGTAGCTTATAAGATAACGGTTTTAATATATTCTATTCAATAACATTGTTAACTATTTTTATTTATAACATCTGCTGCTTTGCTTCTGTGAAAATGAATAGAGACATCAGCCTTAAACTTTGTTTTTGTCATTTACATCAGTGATATTTGTATAAAATACACTATATATTTTTGTGTCAGTACATTAATGGCACATTTGAGCAGCATTACTAAACTGTGTAAATATAAAGAAAATGCCAAATCACATTCAGGTTTTTTCAGACCGGAGACCATAATCGTGTAATAATTTATTTTATGTTTTTTCTTATGTTTTTATGTTAATTCAATTATGTTTTTTAAAGTTTTGCAAGAATTTCGTGATACTAAACTTTTTATTAGTGGTCATAGCAAGTGATTTTAAAAGTAGGATGGCACACTTTTTATAAGATGACTGAAAATTTGACTTGAATTCGTAGTTTATTCTTACTTTCGGAAACCAAATTGTTTTATAATTACTACTACTATTATTATTATTATTATTATTATTTCTGTTGTTTCTAGAAGTAGTAATTTTGATAATAGTCAATAGAAAAAATATAACCACACACACATTGTTTGTCCACAGAATAATTACACATTATTAAATAAAAAGCGTCCCCTCACGAACCTCTAGCTCCGCCAGCAGGAGCTCAATTTCAGACTCAGTAAAGTTTTTTTCTTCTTTGTGCTTGTCATTCTCAAGCATAGAAATACGGATATTGGCGTGTGATCTTTTATAAGGTAATGCTATTAATTAGGGGGCGTTTACAAGGCGGAGATCTGACACCAGTCAACTGCGCACAATTTCTAGATCATTTGCGATTTATTAAGGTCACATCTGGAAGAGAGGCGTATGCACGTGTTTTTGTGAGCACGTTCGTTTTCTCTGAATCGCATTTATGCACTTTTGAGAAATGATCTTAGAACAAATTTAGGATGGTTTTTATGCAACATTTTATAAATGAGGCCCCTGGAGCATTGTAGCTCACATCTTCTCAGAACCACTGACTACGGGCGGGTCACTGATGTGAGGCCTGTAAGGTCTGAGAAGATTCACGCCTCTCAAGATGGGCTTGTCCAATGAGAGGCTGAAATCCCAAGCAGGAGTGTGGAAATACTGGAGTTTTATGACCCTTTGTGTGGAATCATGGTAATTTGCACATGGAATTTGAATCGAAATTACTAAAGATTCTCAGGACACTAATATTGCCTACGTACTAGCATATAATCTACACTCTCGTTTAGATAATCAGAAGACTAATTCATAGATACTAAACATGGTAGGATTACATAAAGATAAGATGACAGAAACGAGTGGTTCCATCACAAGCCTGCATAAACGGTATACAATTTTAAAAGGCAACATGCACAATGACCTGAAGGATGTGTGTTCATTCAAAGAAAGGTTTTCCTATGAATTAATTAGAGAAGAGTCCATTATTACTCTGCATTGTGTCTCTTCCTATGAAAACTGTACTGATTTTCTCTACCCGCATTCCTTTTGGCAATAAAACCAGTGATATCAGCGTTAGTTGAAAAGGGGCCTGGTGTCTTTCTGAGGTGTTAAGACGCATTTTGGGGGAAGGGTCCATAGGTCCTCATATGGCTTGTTAACTGAGGAGTGTTACAGAGTATTTGTTAAATATAGCTAACAAAATATATATTGTGTGTTTGATTGGTCCAGATGCTACAAATTTCCCCCTTTCGACCGTTGTTGTCCGTCCAATAGACAACAGCGAGTGATGTCAGAGACAGTGGTGGCTCTCTGGCTGTTGGTGCCTCCAGGGGTGGTTGTGGTGCCATGGTGGATGCTCTCAGGTGGTGCGCTGTGGTGATGTAGGCTGTAGCAAGGTGTGGGTCCTCGAGCTTATGCAGCAGGTGTCGAGGCTGTGTCACCTGTCATCCTGAAGTGAGTTGGTCTGGGTAAGATGGTGGTTTGTCGATGTTGTTAGCCAGTAGGCCATCCGTGGTACCCGTGATGTGGGAGAGTCAGGTTAGACTCTCACTGGTGAGAGTGCAGGTGGTTCCAGGGATTGCCGGGAACTGTTATGGAGATTCTGTAGTGTGCAGAGAATTTCTGACTGACCTAGTGATGATGGCAGGAGGGCGGCAGGTGGTTGTTAGCCCTCAGTTTTGCTCAAACGTCACTAGAAATCTGATGTTTGCGGTGTCGCTTGGCTCTTGTGGCGGCACCGACTTGAGCTTGCCTGAGTTGTGTTGGTAGAGCTTTCGCTGTTGGGCATGTGGGCCCGCTGCTCAATCCAACGTTGTCTGGCTGCTTCTAGGGGTGTCGACCGGTTTCAAGGGATGCTCCTCCCTTGGAGGGGTCTGATGCTGTTGCGTCAGGCAAGGAGTCAGAAGTTTGTCCTTTTCAGTACTTAGTTGAGTTTTGTTCAAGGAGCTCTTTTGCCAGTGTCAGCAGCTCCTGTAACCCAGAAGTAGGCGTGTCCAGCTGTCCTTGTGTAGCCTCCGTTCAGCACCCGTGTGGAGGAGGATGTTGTGGTGGACTGCTGTTGGACATACCGTGGTGTTTGCAGGATGAGGACGCCTTTTCCCAGTGGTTGGTCTGGAACCTGGGTCTGTTGCCATGGTGATGGCTCTGTCCTCTTCTGGCTAGGGGCTTTCTGTAGAAGGGTTTTGCATTGTGGCAATGCTGGGTGCCTTCTGGTGGCCGCTTTGGATTCTGAGTTGTGAAGTTCAGAATCAGTGGGGTCTGACAAATACCTTTAGTGGAGGCCTTGTGCTTGTTAAAGGCCTTGTGTGTCAGGTTACGCAGCTGTTGATTAGGAATTGTGCGGCAGGCCATAATGCCTAGATGGTGACTTGCACTAGGATGGAGGTTTTGGATGAAAAGGTTCTTGCAGCTGGTGTCCCAGGGTAATTGCGAGCTTTGAAGTAAGCTTGTCGAAGTCTGTGGTAGTAAGCATGG
>NW_015506407.1:75447-77842 GCF_001515645.1 Sinocyclocheilus grahami
TGTGACTTGCAGGTTCAGTTCATTTACCTCCTGTCTGAGGCCCTTGAGGGTGTGGGCCAAGGAGAGGATGATGCTGGTCAGATCCTGGTGGTTCAGGCTGGGTGTCAGGTGTCCACTTGTGTCGCAGTCTTGCTGTTCTTTTCTCTGCCATTGCAGGTCATTGACTGCTTTGAACTGAAGGATGTCCATTTACAGTGCTCTGCTGGGTTTCCAGGTGGTCATGGTGAGCTGGCAGGGCTGGATGTTTGTGGAATGCCTGCAACAACTGACACCCTCGTGGGAACACCAGAGAGAGAAAGGGACAAGGCAAATGCAAGTATGTACAGAGGTGTTAAGCTATCTCTATGGGGAACGGCTGTGTAGGCCATGTAAGGTATGAATAGCTGGTGAGAGGCAGCTAGTGAGGTAGGGTGCAATGTTTTTGTGTTTGTGAACACAAAGAGAGAGTTTGAGTAATTTTGTTGAGGGGATCAATGTACTAGGCCTGGCACTGAGGAGTGAAGAGAAGTAGAGAGGAAACCGGGATTAGGCTACTAATAACCTGTATAACTCATTAAGGCAACAACAGTTGTTCGAACTACTTTAATCTTATACAAAAAGTGAAGATGGTGATGGTAAAATAAGGTACAAGTAAAACAAAAAAAGGGGGTCCTAATAGCTGTAGGAAACTAAAAGGGGAAGTAAATAAACAAACAAATTGATTTAATTAAATCTCAGATTTAATAAAAATCAATTTAGCTGAATTGGTACATTCATGCTAAATAAATGCAATAAAATCAAAGAGAGGTAGAATAAAGTCTAAACAATAACACAAGTAAATCCCAGTATGTGGGGAGGGACCGACCGAACTGAATCCAAAGAGGAGGTGATAGCATCAACAGGAAGTGAAACTAGGAGTGACGGGGATAGAGAGAGGAGTGGTTTGAAAGTTACACTTTACACACCTATATGTGTAAAGTGTTAGTCGGATGCTAACAGCTAGCAGTTGAGGTAAAAGGCTTAGCTTAACCCTCTGGGGTCCGAGGGTGTTTTGGGGCCTGAAAGTTTTGACTTGCCCTGACATTTGTGCTTTTTTTTTCAGTTGCTTATAAACATTTGAATGTCTAAAGTGTAATACCACCATAATCAGCACAAACTGGGCTACAATAATATGTGAGCAGCTTGTATGTACGTGATTGTGTTTTTGAGAAAACAACGTTTATGCGTGCTTAGTGAAAAACTACACTTTTAAATTCACTGAAATAAGGCCATAAAACACATACAGAACATATGATCACAAGACGTTTGAGAACTGATCTTGAAGTCTAGAGTTTTTGCTTTTGAAAATTATGTGAAAATCATCTTACTCATTCACAGAAAACAATATATTGATTTAAATTTTCTAAGACACTTTGTGTAGAAAAGGTATATGCGAGGAGGCGTGAATGATCATGCATAATGCTCTGATTTACACCTGAGAAGACAAAGGCCTGCATAATGAGCCTTTCAGTAAGGTGTGTGACTGAGAGGGAATTGCTACAAGAAAGAATGTGAGAAATAAATTTATATATTTTTTGTTTGTAGTTTATTTAGAATACATATAACTATCACATAAAATAACTCATGGAAGTGTGTGCATCACATGGTCTTAACTGTGGTCCAGGTTCTTGTGCAGGCAGGAATCTCCATTTCCATGACCAAGTGGGCTGCTTTGCTTTGGCTCTCCTTGTAACAGGTTCTTTTACACTGTTATTCTCACATCTGAACTAAAAAAGCAAGCATGCTGTTTACACAAACTACATTACCATTATTATGATGTTCACTGATACTAGTACTAATTTAACGAAACGAAGAACACAATTGCTTACCACCCTAAACGAAAATTAAAATAGTTGTTAGCAATTACCAGAAGATGCATAGCTGATAAATAAATTGCATCACTGATAAGAAAGGACGCGCGTATATGTCTGTCGATGCATCACTTATTTACAGATTACTTGATACGTTTACACATCAGACGATCGCGAACGCCAATAACCGAGTATAAAAATTCAACATATTAACATTATAACTCAAATTACTTTTATATCGTTGCTGTCTATTTTATAGAACATAAAAAAAAATTCCTGGCGTTGTGAGACATTATATGCAGTGAATGAATCTTCATATTGTTTCACTTGATTATACATTTAGTCAGGAATCATGGTTTGGAAAAGTAACTAGTAAAATATGTACAAGTTATGTCACAGTAACACTATCAACTAATGCAAGTAGGCAAATAAAAAAATACTCCCTATATCCTCCACTGAATATCACGCCAGGCGCGTTCTTCTGAGGAAAATCCAAAGCTTATTCCTCTCAGCGCCTCTTTGTGTCTTATTTCTCTCAGCGCGTCTTCTTCCAGAAGCGAAGTAGC
>NW_015506407.1:78035-81516 GCF_001515645.1 Sinocyclocheilus grahami
GTGTGTGTGTCAAATATTCGCTGAGTTTCAGTTCATTTTAGTGACTCGTTTCAAACAGATATGCGTGGAGAATGAGACTGCTAAAAGCACACCCTGTTTATTTTCTTTATTTTGCAAAGGCACAATGTTTTGTTGATATTGTGAGTGTACACAAATAAAAGTAGACCCTTTACAGATTTAAATGCTGTATTACTATTATATGCATTTTAGTTCTTTTCGCTGTTATCATTAAAATCTGCAAAAAGTTCTGCCGGCAATGCAAGCTCACATCAGGTGCAAGTGGAGCAGAACTTGCACTGCTGTGAACATGCATGGGGAAACTCATACGGGGCATAACAGTCAGTTATGACATGTCCCATACAACTTCATTCACTAATCAAAACCGCACATTCACTTCACAAGCAATGGTGAATTCGTAGTTAGCTACGCTAGAATAGCACCATTAATTTTACATAAATGTTTCACATGAGCGGGTCAAAATGAAATACAATGATACGTAACACATAATAAGGCCTTAAATTAATGAAATGAGGAGTATCGCTCAGATCACCTACACAGTGCTGAAAAAGGGGATTTCTTTGCCCAAGATCAGACCGATTTATTCTGGCACCATTTATATGGGCTGCTAATCTGAGATTTATCCATCAGAAAAGGCGGCTAAACAACAGAACAACAACCTCTACTAACAACAGAAACTAGGATTTCTTCTCTAAAATCAGGTTAGTTTCTTATCGTACGATTTAAACACATTATAGCACTGAAAAATTCTACTGCTTGTAGGAAGGCACATTCAAGCTATAGTTTTATCTGATTTTGATCAGAAACTGGTATGCGCATGTATAAGAAGTTACGTAAATGTTTCACTTGAGCAGGTCAAAATTAATACAATGATACGTAACACATAATAAGGCCTTAAATCAGTGAAATGAGGAGCATTGCTCAGATCACCTACAACAGTGCTGAAAAGGGGATTTCTTCGCCCAAGATCAGACTGATTTATTCTGGAACCATTTATATGGGCTGCTAATCTGAGATTTCGTTGTCAGAAAAGACCTATGCTCCACTAACAACAGAAATGAGGATTTCTTTGCTAAAATCAGGTTACTTTCTTATCGTACGATTTAAACATTATAGCACTGAAAACTTTCTACTGCTTGTAGGAAGGCACATTCAAGCTATAGTTTTATCTGATTTTGATCAGAAACTGGTGCGCGCATGTATAAGAAGTTACTAAAACTTATGAGACAGACACATAAGATTGATTACTGGGTCTGCTTGCAAGCAATGTTTAAAACGATGCAACCGTTCTAAATTACTGCTAGTACTGCATAAAGTAGGCTAGCTTGTCAAGGTTTCTGGGGGTCACATCATACGCTGCTGCAGGGATGCTTGGAAGGGACCCCCTCCTCTCTGTGGTTGCTGGAGGTATTATGGTTCTGTCTGCGGAGTTGTTAAGCAGAAAGTGCTGGCTCCCCCCTTCGTAGCTTGGTGCACCTGAGGGAGTTTGCACTGCTGAGTGAGGATGCAGGAGTAGGGTGTCTCATGTGGGCCAGGAAGATGATTATCTTGGTGAGCTCTTTGCAGCCATAACTCTCGCTTGAGTCATGAGTCAGTAGTACTTTTCCCTCAGTGTCCAGTTGCTTTCAGCTCTGGTGCAGTAGGTGGTCGGCAGCCCTGGGTAGAATGGGGTTCCTCACAACGCCTGGCCAGTCCTCCTTGGTCTGCCATCTGGGCAGTTAGACTGAGCATCTGCACCAGTTGCTTTCAGCTCTGGTGCAGTAGGTGGTCGGCAGCCCTGGATAGAATGGGGTTCCTCACAACGCCTGGCCAGTCCTCCTTGGTCTGCCATCTGGGCAGTTAGACTGAGCATCTGCATCATTTTGGCAAACTTGTGTTGAGAGCAAGGGCTAGAGACTACTACAAGATCAAACAGAGTGTGGAGCTAGGTTTTGCCAGGTGTGCTTAGCTGAAGTATTAGGTTATTATCTTAGCTGTGGATGAAAGAATGCTAAGATGGGTTTGGGTCAGCATATGTTTGCTAAAAAGGGCATAAACAGAGTTCTGATTGATGACTTAATACTCCTCTTATTGTCAAATTATCACTCGGAACTTACTGATGTTTCACAACAGGCTTAATCTCTGAGGAAGTGAAGTAGAGGAGGGAAAAGGAAGATGGAGATCATTCCTATTCAGATTATGCTTATTGCTTGGTGCTCAGGACTATAGTTATGCCCTAGTATTTGTCTAGATGACTTGTGTAACAGGGTCATAAAATTAGGGCACATGTTGAAAATAAACAAATTAAAAATAGAAGTGTCTCTGGTTCCTTTTGAGGTTCAGAAAGAACATCAAATCAAAGTGGAACAAAAGGGGGCATAACATGTAAATGGATTTAAAATTTGCTGACTGCTATTATTAAAACATGCTATTAGTAATCAATCTGGTATTAGGAACAATCAGTAGCATTAGTGATTAACGGTAAGATTTGTCTTGGGCAACACACCATGTCTGATCACAGCTGCTGCGTGTTCAGCTCCCATGCTGAGGCCATGCCCTGTGTGTGCCCCGCCCTCCGTAGTGCGTTATTCGCTGTGTTACTAAAAACACCTGATAACATAATGATTCTTCTCTTGATAGACAGTTAAAAGGTAATAATTTAGATTTAATTAACTAGTAACTGAGAAATAGCATTCAGGAAGGATACATCTAAGATAGTTACATTTGCTGAGATGAATTGAAGATTGGGAAACATAGAAAAAGAAAGTGAAAAATCAGAAACCAGGGATTAGGTTAAATTCAAATTACTTCACAAGTGTAGATGAATTGCTTCAATCTAATTATAATCTATAAGGCCTTTTATGCTGTAGAAAGAGGAGCATCACTCAAATCTGCCTTGATATAACTGTATTGAGATTTCTTCTTCAAAGAAACAATTGAAACAATAGTGCAATTTTGTGATTTCTTCACTAAAGCAGATTAATACATTATGGTACAGTTTGGACATGCCGCTGAGATTCAGACTTATGCTTCGTCAGAACAGACTTATGCTTTAATACTGAAATTAGTTTTTTTTTTTTTTTTTTAGCTAAAATCAGATTAACCTTACACTGCTACCATTAAGCATGAAATGCATAAAGACTCTTTCAATCATAATAGAGGTACCAATTCAAGCCCCTACTTTATCTGCATTTAAACAAGCCAGAAAATAGGGACACAACAGCGTATCTCAAGTCACGCCCTATTCTAACCTGGACTATCAAGCACACACTTTTAGGTTGACCGTGTTTAAGCTCATAACATTTGATTTATCATGCCTCGCATTCTCCACCAGTCTGTAGCGAATCAGCTCATGGGGAAATATGAATAATTAATCATAACTAGTTATAATTAATTATAAATATTTAGATCCGCTGTAAGTATTTACTTGACCTCTCAGGGTCAACTGTCTGTCAATTCTAAGAACGTTAATTTCCTGGTTAAG
>NW_015506407.1:81697-90729 GCF_001515645.1 Sinocyclocheilus grahami
AACTTTCTTACTGTACAATTCTACACTGAGCTTGTAGCATAAATCTGCATGATTAAGTGACTCCAGTTATGAGCAAACAATGAACCACGTCAAGTGTGATACAAGTAAGCCTTTATTAACTACATAAACACTTAACCTAGTCTAACATGCTACTTAAACTAGTCTAACATACACATACCCCCCCCCCCCCCCCCCCCCCCACACATGCATACAGTTGGTATAGGATAAGGGTTAAAGCTTAAGCAGTAAAGAGGAGAGAAATAAAGAATGAAGTTATGGAACCATTTGATATTTAGCAGATTTACAGCCTGAAGGAAACATCCGATTCTTAGTTCAAATACACCTTTGTAAAAAGGTGTATTTGATACCTAATGTATCAATTAATAAGACTAAGTTTGATACTTGCACGTCTTGACTGTCTGAAAGAGAGGCTTGGCTCAAGTTGATCTTTGCTGAAGTTGGTTTATGAAAAACAACCAGTTTGAGTCAGAGAATCTTGGTGAATGGAAAAGTCAAGGCCCGAGGCCTGGCACAAACTTAGGGTGTCCTGGAGCGTTGAAGCTCACATCTTCTCAGAGCCTAACAGAACCACCGACTAGGGGCAGGTCACTGATGTGAGGCCTTTAAGGTCTGAGAAGATTCACGCCTCTCAAGATGGGCTTGTCCAATGAGAAAGGCTGAAATCCCAAGCGGGAGTGTGGAAATACTGGGGAGTTTTATGACCCTTTGTGTGGAAGCATGGTAATTTGCATATGGAACTTGAATCGAAATTACTAAAGATTCTCAGGACACTAATATATTGCCTATGTACCAGCATATAATATACACTCTCATTTAGATCATCAGAAGACTAATTCATAGATACTAAACATGGTAGTTTTACATAAAGGTAAGATGACACAAACGAGTGGTTCCATCACAAGCCTGCATAAACAGTATACAATTTAAAAGATAACATACACAATGAGCTGAAGGATATGTGTGTTCATTCAAAGAAAGGTTTTCCTATGAATTAATTAGAGAAGAGTCCATTTTTACTGTGCATTGTGTCTCTTCCTATGAAAACTGTACTGATTTTCTCTACCCGCATTCCTTTTGGCAATAAAACCAGTGATATCAGCGTTGGTTGAAAAGGGGCCTGGTGTCTTTTTGAGGTGTTAAGACGCATTTTGGGGGAAGGGTCCATAGGTCCTCATATGGCTTGTTAACAGGGGTGTTACAGAGTATTTGTTAAATATAGCTAACAAAATATATATTGTGTGTTTGATTGGTCCAGACGCTACACCTATGAGCGCGCTATTCTTTCTGAGTTTGGAGTTCTCCTCTCACATGAGAGTTGAGTTCTCTGTTTTCCCAGAGCACCTGGAACCAGTAGCATCAGGTGAACTAGGCCCTTCCAAATCCGATGAGGGAACACATCAATGTGTTCCCTCAGCTAGGTAACTTTACTGCTAGCTGTTCCAGCATTGGAACATACGGTAAGTCGAGCTCCCCTCTCGTGTGAGAGCTGGGTGTTTGCCCCCTCAGCTAGAGATTTACTGCTAGCCATTCCAGCTTTATATCTTAGATCAAGTTGGTGACTTTCAAACATATTGAGTTTGGTATGCACCATTCCATCTATGAGCTGCTCTTTCAGAGTGCCACGAGAGCCCCCCTTAGAACGGTATCCTAAAATCCATGTTATGGTAAGTGTGCACGTGAACGCTTTGTGCACTTTATAAAATCCACATTGTGGTAAGTTTGCACGCTAGTTCTTTGCGTTCTTTTTTAAAATCCTGTATGGTGAGGGCTTTGCGCAGTTGCTTCGTGCCCTTTCTTGAGCTGATTTAAGGGGCAGCTCACCAGGGGCAACTCACCATGAAAATGGTAAAGTTGGTACTTGGTGCTCGCCATGGTTCTGGCTCACACTCCCCTCAGCATGGCGGTGTGGGTATATCGTTCCCCATAGCAACCCCTAGAGGCCGCGGTTCAAAGTTCCCTTGAAAGGGAACGTCTCCCGTTACTTATGTAACCATGGTTCCCTGAGTAGGGAACGAGACACTGCGTCCTCTAGGCTTCCTGCCATGCTTCGAACGCAAGCTTCAGACGAAGAAGTGAATGACATGTTCTCCCGGCGCCTATTTATACTATAATCGCACCGGTAGTGATGTCATGGGCTGTCGCCGGCCAACGTGTTGTTGGGGTTTTTTCAATGTATGCTTCAGACATGGGTCACGACGAGGCGTTCCCCATAGCGACCCCTAGAGGACGCAGTGACTCGTTCCCTACTCAGGGAACCATGGTTACATAAGTAACCTGAGACGTTCGCCAACAGTGTGCTGCTTCTTAGCACGCGTGATGTGGAGGGATGCCAAATATGATGCTTTTAAACACCTCTCAGGGACTGATGCTTGCTGCCAAAAAATACTAGTCTGCCGGGCCAAATGTGATGTTTGAAATAGTCAGTCGATTTTGCTGCTTCATTGGGATATTTCTGCTGTAGATGGCGCTTGATCTTGGATGGTTTCATGCATTCGTTGGAGAGAATCTCTTGACAGAGAACACCCTGGGGTCTCTCGCCTCCCTGCTTTGCATTTGGTTTTACCTGCATGTTAATGTAAGATTTGTCATATTTTCTAGTTTTTGCCTTAGCGTTTGCCAAGTCAGATTTACACGAACTGCTTGTGGGAGCGGGATTCTTCAAAAATATAATTGCTCCATGCAACTTACGTGCAAAACATAAAGAGCGCAAAGTTTTTTGGGATAAACACATTACAAGGATCCACTCATATAAATCACAAAACTATATATAGATTTGATAATGAATAACTTTAGGATAAAAATTATTGAAAAAATTTATCTTGTGTAAATCATGTAAATTTTTTTGTTTCTGTCAAGGTTTTTGCGGACCCCCTAGCGCTCTCTTGCGGCCCACCAGGGGTCCGCGGACCCCAGTTTGAAAACCCCTGCTCTAATTCATGCTAAATTATCTGCATCTACAATTGACATAGTACTGCAAAACAAAACTTTATTGTACAGCATTTGAAAATAAAGAACAAAGATTCATGCACTCATGCCTGACATTTCAATGTGAAACTAAGAGAACTATACAATCTAAATTAAGAGCAGGGCTCCAAGTGTTTGTGTGCTTTTAGTATCTCTTGCTATGTGGCAGTTTGAGGAAACTACATTTTTATTTATTTTGCTGCATGTTCAGTCCAAGTTCTATGTTGAGATTTGAAAAAACCTCAAATTGTACATGGATTCTCGAAGTTGTTCATACATGAGTCTTGGAAACGTAGGTTCCCTTCATCTGAACCGTTGACCCTCGTTCAGGATTTATTCACAAGAAGACTGGAAATGACAAGAAATTAAATGAATGAAAGTGAAGTACAGAGTAATGTGCAGAACAGGTTGAGATTGAATTATCAAGTTCCAGTTCAAACATTGTTTATAAAATGCTAAACTTGCATTTCCAGCGGTCTCCAATTGCATCTGTCATGTGATCTTTTCAACAATGTTTTATTATACACTTAAAGAGAGAGTTCACCCAAAAATGAAAATTCTGTCATTAAAATACTCACCTTCATGTCGTTCCAAACCCTTAAGACCTTCGTTCATCTTCAGAACACAAATTAAGATATTTCTGGTGAAATTCGAGAGCTTTCTGACCAACGGCGAATGTGTGTGGTGCTGCTGACGTAGCCCCCGAATGCGCTGCACCTTGTTTACTGGCAAATGAACGCACATGCATGCATCGTGGTACTCTTGTTAATGGCGGCCGCCTCTCCCAGGAGAGAAGAAATCATTGAATAAAGTTGATATTTTTGTTTACTTTGTGCACAAAGGTATTCTCATAGCGTCGTAAAATTACAGTTGAACCACTGATGTCACATGGACCATTTTAACGATGTCCTTATACTACTTTTCTGTGCCTTGATTGTGGTAGGACCCTTGCTGTCTATGGAGGGTCTGAAAGCTCTCAGATTTCATAAAAATATCTTAATTTGTGTTGCAAAGATGAATGAAGGTCTTACGGGTTTGGAATGACATGAGGGTGAGTAATTAATGACAGAATTTTTGAGTGAACTAACCCTTTGATTATTTTAAACTAAACAGCAACACAGCAAAATGCTTTATACACCGTTTCATTACATATGTTCTTTACATTTGTATGAATTCCAGTGTAGGTGCCATTCTCCTCTGGATGTTTTATGTTTAAAATAAAATGGAGAGAATTTGTAGCTCAGCCACAATGGGGGAGGAAATGATAACTTCTTGAATGACAGCAATCTGGAATCACCAATAACAATAAACAAATAAGAAATTATAAACAACACATTGTAAATTCAGAAAGCCACTCCAAACATTGATTAAATATTTCCTACACAAACAACTTCAATAAAAAGTCAACTGAATAAACGACTCGATGACTAATTTTTTTAAAAACATTTTTATTGAGCAGATTATTAAAAGACAATATGACATACATAGAAAATATCACAACCTGCTGATTTTCTTTTTTTTCAACCATAGAAATAACTGAAGAAAAATTATACAAATAATCAGAACACACTTTTCCCTACCCATCCCAAATTATCCCACAAAACTAAGGTAAAGGGGAGAAGAGGAAGGGAGAGAAAGTAAAAAAAGGCGGGGGGGGTGTTTGAAATAAAATATCTAATGAAGATACAGTTTCAACAAAGGAAAGGACAGGGTTCCACATTTTATAAAATGAGTTAACAGTCTCTAATGGAGTATTTAATTTTTTCCAGATGTAGAAAGGACATTAAGTCCTTCAACCAAGAAAAAGGGGGACCTGAGGATTTCCAGTGTAACAGTATTCGTCTTTTGGCTAACAATGAAGCAAAAGCAATAATATCAGCATGACGCTTGTTGTACATGCCATCAACAGGGGTACTCCAAAAATTGCAATTATTGGGCAGGGTTTCACAGAAACATTAAGAGCCTTTGACAATGTAGCAAAAAAAGAAGACCAGAATGGATACAATTTAGGACATGTATAAAATGAATGAATATGATCTGCTGGGGATAGCGAACATCTATTGCACCTATCATCTTCTGTTAAAGAAAGTTTCTTCAGCTTTGCCTTGGTGAAATGAATTCTGTGAGCAACTTTGAACTGAATAAGATTCAAGCGAGCACAAATACAGACAGAGTTAATTTTAGCTAGAGCATTATTCCACAACTCTTCATCAAGATCCAGTCCTAGCTCCCTCTCCCAGGTTTCCTTGAGTGCTAAAAGAGGAGGGAACTGTGAGGAGCACAACAGGCCATAAACTGAGGAAATATGGATGTGTGATTTCGAAGTGACATTATAACTTCAATTAAAGTTTCCTTTGGCTGGTGAAGGAAGGTGGCAAAATGTGCTTTAGCAAAGTCACGTAATTGAAAATAGCGAAATAAATTGGATTTGGAGATTTTGAATCTACTCAGCAAATCATTGAATGTCACAAATGTGTGATCGGAAAACAAATCCTGAAACGATACCAAACCCTTCTCCCTGAGCTGTGCAAAAGTTGAATTCAAAGCTGAAGGTGTAAAAAGGTGATTACCACAAATCGCCATATAAATGGATAAAGTATTTCATTTAAAGTGGTGACGAAACTGTTTCCAGATTTTAAGCGAAGAAAGTACAATTGGGTTAGTGGTGTATTTAGAGAGGCGCCGCAAGTTGGGATCAAAAACTAATGCTGGTAATGAGGATGATATGCAGGAGCTAGCTTCTATCATACTCCAATTAATATCCGGGGAGTTACACCATGCATATATTTTCTGAATATTAGCTGCCCAATAGTAGAAAAGGAAATTTGGAAGAGCAAGACCCCCTTCTTGTTTGGTTCTTTGAAGAGTTGACTTGTGTACACGTGGAGGCTTACCAGCACAAATATACGAGGATATAGTGGGTCAAATTATTTAAAAAAAGATTTGGGGAGAAAAATGGGAACAGTCTGAAATAGAAAAAGTATTCGTGGAAGGATATTCATTTTAATTGATTCAATCCTACCTACTAATGATAGTGGAAGACTGCTCCACCGCTCTCAATGACTAATTTTTTGTCAGTATTATACATCCCTAATGGTAAATAAATATGGAAGTATATGGGTAGCAAAAATCTATTTGAAATGTTCAATTTGAAATATGCAAAATGACAATGCAATACGTAAAATGGCAATGCAGTTCTTTATTTTAATTTACATTTTACCATACATGTGTCCACAATTTAGTGCAAGATGAAAATTCAGTTATATAATTTACATTTACATTAAAATAATTTTTAATAAATAATGAAAAAAAGTCGTAATTGTGTCTTTTCTTGACAATTGCTCTGCCAGCTCCTATTGAAGGCATTATGAGCTCTAAACACAGTTGTACCGCACTTCAGATTTAACGTTATCACAACTGCTTAACATGCCGATGCTTTACGACACGCTCAGTAACAAATACACCGCATCAACAACAATTAAAAGTTAAAAAACTTTGACACGCTTTTACAACACACTGTAACATGTACCTCCACGTCAAATAACGTTAAGATGTGACGGTATGCTGAAAATGTTGAATGCGATGGCTTCGACATTAATTTGCCAAACAAGCCAGACAGCAACTAAGTTAACGAACGTTACAGTTTGTTACATTTAACAAAAAATAATTTACCACAGAAGTGTAAGAACGGTTCCCCAAATCCGAAATCCGACTTTAAAATTAAATTTTGACAGAGACTATCTCTGTGAATAATGGCGCCTGCTCAAGCACTGTTTTCGCGCTGATAATTGACTGAGCTTCTTGTTCCCACAATGCAAAGCATAATTAAAAAATAAGAAAAAACACCTGTAAAAAAATAAATACGGAAAATTCCTTAAGTATTACGGCATATTGTACTGTATTTTTACGGACTTTTTTTTACAGTGCACTGCACTCCTCGGATCACTTCCTCCTCACTGTTCACCTCAACATGGTTCCTGACACAACACATACCCCCTCCACATGTCACTTTTCAATGTAACCTACGCTCACTCTCACCCTTCCGGCTATCTGCTATGGTTTCATCTTCGCTTCCTTCCCCTGAACAGTTATCATCTCTTGATGTTAACAGTGCTACTGATACTTTCTGCTCCACTCTTATGTCTTGTTTAGACACTGTCTTCCCCTTGTCTTCCAGGCCAGCTCGTACCACCGCTTCTGCCCCTTGGCTATCTGATGTTCTCCGTGAGCATCGTTCTAAGCTCAGAGTTGCAGAAAGAGTATGGCGCAAATCACAAAATCCTACTGATCTTAATGTATATCGATCACTCCTCTCTTCATTCTCTGCTAATGTCTCCACTGCTAAAAGGACATACTATCACAACAAAATTAACAATTCGCCTAACTCTCGCATGCTCTTTAAAACATTTTCCTCTCTCATTTGTCCTCTTCCTCCCCCTCCTTCATCAACTCTAACAGCTGATGACTTTGCCACATTCTTCATTAATAAAATTACAAACCTCAGTGCACAATTTGCCACACCAGTCAAACACATCTTACCAGCAAACATACATTCGTTTTCATCCTTTTCTCCACTCTCTGAGGCAGAAGTCTCTAAACTCATCCTTTCCAATCAACCTACTACTTGTCAGCTTGATCCTATTCCATCTCATCTCCTTCAAGCCAATTCTCCTGCCATTGTATCTGCACTCACTCACATTGTTAACACATCCCTTCACACTGGTGTTTTTCCCTCAACATTTAAACAGGCCACTCACATTGTTAACACACACATTGTTAACAGTGTTTTTCCCTCTGGTGTTATACCGGCTCGTATAACCCCACTTCTTAAGAAACCCACTCTTAACCCAACTCTTTTAGAAAACTACAGACCTGTTTCCCTTCTACCTTTCATTGCAAAAAAAACTTGAACAAGTTGTGTTCAACCAAGTCTCTACCTTTCTCACACAGAGCAACCTCCTGGACAGCAACCAATCTGGCTTCAGAAGTGGACATTTGACCGAAACTGCCTTGCTTTCAGTTGTTGAAGCCCTAAGACTGGCAAGAGCGGCTTCCAAATCTTCTATACTTATTTTGCTGGATCTGTCTGCTGCTTTTGATACGGTGAATCAGACATTTTGAGGCACATTACCTTCAAAAATAAAAGTAATCCACTGCGTACTCGGGGGCTCAGATGTTGGGAGCACATAGGGATGCCAACTTTCCCATATTAGCCGGGACCTCCATATTGGGCCTAATTGATTTGTCCTGTACTCTGCCAGCTGGTCACTCCTGCTTCACAGCAAGCGGGACTCACGCTAACGCCAATTACCTTCACCATCAGTGTTTTTCGTTTTCAGTAAATCCGTTTTGGCGAATGCAAACAACTTGATTATTTTTCATGACTCCAACATCCAGCCGCACAAGATAACATGTAGGCGAACACTGCGATTTAAAAAAACTATTTTTTTTAAAGTCCTTTAGGATTGTACTTGTCAGACTGTACGAACATGATGATCATGTCACACTGTGGGATCTCAGTTGTTATTAATGTCAGACTGTATATGTAACCATGGTTCCTCGAGGGAACGAGACGCTGCATCAGAGAACTCTTTGGGAACGTTTTGGATGGCCAAAACGAGAGGAAAAGATGCGTTTTCAACAGAAACTTATTAATGTGGACAAGGCTTGAGGAGTTGTCAAATCTAGCAACAAATTGACTGCAACACTGCAACACAAACTAAGTCTGCAACACAGCAGGCTACCCAGGCATTTCAACTTGTCCCGCTAAATGTCACTAACCCTTCCACTTTCTCGTGGCCTACAGCTATAGAAGCCAAAGCAAGCGCGAAGCTGCTTCCGCTTGCAACACAGGCCCTCACATCTCAGTATTTCCGTCCTGTGACTTCTAACCCCCTTTTTCCTTTCAGTGGCCTCCAGCTCCAGTAGCAGACGCTAACGTGAGGCTGCCTCCACTAGCAGTGCAGGCAACACAGGCTCTTCAGGACGTCACAACCCCACCCCCTTCCCATGGCCTACAGCTACGGCAGCTGAAGCAAACGTGAGGC
>NW_015506407.1:99351-111301 GCF_001515645.1 Sinocyclocheilus grahami
AAGCTGCTTCCGCTTGCAACACAGGCCCTCACATCTCAGTATTTCCATCCTGTTACTTCTAACCCCATTTTTTCCTTTCAGCGGCCGCCAGCTCCCGTAGCAGACGCTAGCATGAGGCTGCCTCCACTAGCAGTGCAGGCAACACAGGCTCTTCAGGACGTCACAACCCCACCCCCTTCCCATGGCCTACAGCTACGGCAGCAGAAGCAAACGTGAGGCTACCTCCATTTGTAATACAGGCCCACATCTCTTCCGCTCTCTCATGCTCTCATCGTCCAACCCTAGCGTGAGGCTGCCTCCGCTAATGGCGCAGGCCCCGACGCCCACCATTCCCCCTGTCTTTCCCCCTCTTTCTTCAGCTATAGCTCCCGGAGCCGTCCCAAGCGTGAGCATGCCTCCGCAAGCGGTTCCGGCAGCTATCTTTCCTCCTCCCCCTTGCATGCTTGCCCTTCCTTCTCTCTTTCTTCTGCCACGCCCCTACCCATCCCTCCGAACACTCCCGCCATGGAACCACCCCCAGTAGCCAGCAAAATCAGGACACAGGTTTTGTCAGAAGCCAGAGGCCTTCAAGACCTACGTGCGGTCAGACTGCTTCCATATCAAAGAAGCTCACCGAACCCTCATCAGCCGACCCCTTTAACGCCAGTCCATCCCTGTTCACTCAAAGTCCTGACCCACCATAGCTAACCCCCTTTAGAAATTTGATCTGGCACCGGATAGAAAACAAAAGGGGATTATAAAGAGTGGCAAACAAACTAAAACAGGTGTGAGCCATAATGAGATAAGGTAACGAGAGTGGTGGGGTAACAATGGACAATAGAGCACATGGCATGACAAACACAAACCCTGAGCTGATCAGATCGGTGCCACAACATTACCAACTCCTCCCCTCCAGGAGCGATCCAGGGCACTTCAGAAGCGGATGAGGCCCATCAATGGTGGTAGTCCTCGATCAAGGAGTGGTCCAAGATGTCCCAAGACGGCACCCAGGACCTCTTCTCAGGACTGCATCCACAAGGTACTGGTATCCCCTACCACACCTCCTGGTGTCCAGCAGTCTCCTAACAGTAAACACAGGGGAACTGTCAACAAGACAGGGGGAGGGAGCAGACACACCAGTGTTCAAAGGGGAAGAAATGACAGGCTTGACACAAGACATGTAAAAAACAGGATGGACACAAGCAAAGACAGATTGGAGCGTGAGCCGCACTGCTGCTGGACTTAAGAATTTGGTAGTGTGGCATGTCCTTTGTGGAAAGCCATACTCCCTGCCCACAGAAATACTTGGGTGCAGGAGTCTGAAGACAAAAACCCGCCACCTTAGCACATAGCCTTGCTTGGATGAGTGCCTTTCTGGCTCTTTTCCATGTGCGTCTGCATCACCGGACAAAGGCCTGGATGGAGGGAACAGCAGCATCAGGTTCCTGTGAAGCAAAAAGACTTCACATCAGCTCCTGAATTGTCATGTGGTTGACACATCGCACAAGGACAATGATAACACAATGCAGCCACAACAACCACTGCTCATGGACACCATCCTGGCTGAGCTCTAACCACAGAGCTCACCACAGAGATTGTGACGTATTAGAACAGCTCTGAGACTCAGCACCCATGGACTACTTTCTGGAAAACAGCCAAGGAAGCCAAGAAAACATATTTCAGCCACCAGAAACACCAGATCCACAGCCCCTCTGACCAGGCACATTATCCCTCTCTCCAGCACCTCTGCATCTAAGCTTCTCAGAGAAAATGGAGGAACTGATGTATGAGATGTGATACATCCATGTGTAGTCACAATGGTGATGTCTGTTTTGTGATTATTTTTTTGGATTGTTTATTATATTTTATATTTTATATTTTTTTTCAATTTTGTACACGGAGTCTTTCTGTTTATTCATCACCGTTAAATGCTGAGTTTGAAACAAAGCAGTTTCAGGCACTAGGGGGAGTGGATGTGTGAGGATGTCATAGTGATGCGCTGTGTTTACTCCAGACTCTGATGAGCTGCGACTGAGGAAAGCCACTAAAATTACTTGTCCTTTAGGTTTCTCCTGATAACTCAGGTATATGTTCACCAATGTGAAAAAAAGTCAATATCCATGTCAAAACATGTATACTCACATTTCTACCATCCTGGCTGAGCTCTAACCACAGAGCTCACCACAGAGATTGTGACGTATTAGAACAGCTCTGAGACTCAGCACCCATGGACTACTTTCTGGAAAACAGCCAAGGAAGCCAAGAAAACATATTTCAGCCACCAGAAACACCAGATCCACAGCCCCTCTGACCAGGCACATTATCCCTCTCTCCAGCACCTCTGCATCTAAGCTTCTCAGAGAAAATGGAGGAACTGATGTATGAGATGTGATACATCCATGTGTAGTCACAATGGTGATGTCTGTTTTGTGATTATTTTTTTGGATTGTTTATTATATTTTATATTTTATATTTTTTTTCAATTTTGTACACGGAGTCTTTCTGTTTATTCATCACCGTTAAATGCTGAGTTTGAAACAAAGCAGTTTCAGGCACTAGGGGGAGTGGATGTGTGAGGATGTCATAGTGATGCGCTGTGTTTACTCCAGACTCTGATGAGCTGCGACTGAGGAAAGCCACTAAAATTACTTGTCCTTTAGGTTTCTCCTGATAACTCAGGTATATGTTCACCAATGTGAAAAAAATAGTCAATATCCATGTCAAAACATGTATGCTCACATTTCTTATGTGTTTGTTGTCAAACAGCTTGTTTGTGTTAAAATAAATCCTAAATTAATCGAGATGAGTTTTTTGAGAGTTCACCGGGTAGAGCAACGGATGGTCTGTGTTATGATTTCAGCCACCGATCTAAATGCAAATAGAAAAGTACCTCAGAATGTGATCATTTACACAAAGAAGAGTCAGAAATTGTAAATATGTATATATGTAGGGAAATGTATGTGTTATCGGGAATATGATGATAACTTGTGTAATTCGTGACGGTTACAATTTGAATGATACTATTGTAGTAGCTGTGTGAGATGACGAATGAGTGACAGAGATTCAAATGTTTATATAGAAACTGTTTCCACAGAAGACATAAGGGCTGATTAAAGGGGTTTTAAAGTGTATTTTACAGCATGCTGATTATTATAAAGGAGTTATGATGAAATGTGTTTTATAACATAATAGTAAAATACAGGAAACAAATATTTGAAGATTTTATTGTAAACAAATACAAAAGAGAACAGAACTGTGTTTTTATTAAATGAACATGATTAGTGATAATATGAGATTGAACTAAATGGTCTATTTGAGAAGGACATTGCAGAGAATTTATTTTATACTGTTAACATGACCGAGAAATGTTAATAAAGACGCTGATGAGCTGTGACTGAGGAAAGCCACTAAAATTGCTTGTCCTTTTTGTTTCTCCTGATAACTCAAGTTCCACACCACACTATCTTTTTAGTAATCTGTCTACATGTTCTGCATGCCACGTAACCCATAACAGAGATCTCTCTGGCCGCTGCGACAACGCCAGGGCCCACACCCTCCTCCATCTGCTGTAGTTGAACCAAAAACAACTGATAACAGCTCTGATTTCCTCTGAGTTTCACTGTTTTGCTATTGCCAAATATTCACATAGATAATGCAGAAATCAATACTGCAAGATAAATCAAATGTTTTAAACACTTTTGACCTGATTCAGCATGTGCATGGACCCACACCCAATCATGAACACACTCTAGATTTACTCATCAGTAAGGGTCTGAACATTTCCTATATTGTTATTAAGGACGTAGCACTATCTGATCATTTCTGAATTTTCTTATATATTGATCTCTCCTTCTATTGAGTCTTGATCTGTCTGTCAGAAAGAGATCCATAAATGATAACACTAGTGTGCTATTTATGAAGGCTATATATTTAACACCAAGCACATCTGCAGATTCTGTTGATTAAGTATGTTATTTATCACATTGCTCCTGTGAAATCCAGAAAGAAGACTGGCAGACAAAAGCACCTTGGAGACATTCAACAGCAGTACAGAGTATGAAAAGACAATGCAGAAAAGCTGAGTGGATGTGGCGAAGATGAAACATGAAGTTCACCATAACATCTATAAAGACAACCGTCATGCTTTTAATGTGGAACAAGGCACAGCTAGACAGACCCTCTTCTCAAACCTTATAAACAGCAAATTAAACAGCACACGTACTGACAAACACAAACCCTGAGCTGATCAGATCGGTGCCACAACATTACCAATTCCTCCCCTCCAGGAGCGATCCAGGGCACTTCAGAAGCGGATGAGGCCCATCAATGGTGGTAGTCCTCGATCAAGGAGTGGTCCAAGATGTCCCAAGACGGCACCCAGGACCTCTTCTCAGGACTGCATCCACAAGGTACTGGTATCCCCTACCACGCCTCCTGGTGTCCAGCAGTCTCCTAACAGTAAACACAGGGGAACTGTCAACAAGACAGGGGGAGGGAGCAGACACACCAGTGTTCAAAGGGGAAGAAATGACAGGCTTGACACAAGACACGTAAAAAACAGGATGGACACAAGCAAAGACAGATTGGAGCGTGAGAAATGTTAATAAAGACGCTGATGAGCTGCGACTGAGGAAAGCCACTAAAATTGCTTGTCCTTTTTGTTTCTCCTGATAACTCAGGTTCCACACCACACAATCTTTTTAGTAATCTGTCTACATGTTCTGCATGCCACGTAACCCATAACAGAGATCTCTCTGGCCGCTGCGACAACGCCAGGGCCCACACCCTCCTCCATCTGCTGTAGTTGAACCAAAAACAACTGATAACAGCTCTGATTTCCTCTGAGTTTCACTGTTTTGCTATTGCCAAATATTCACATAGATAATGCAGAAATCAATACTGCAAAATAAATCAAATGTTTTAAACACTTTTGACCTGATTCAGCATGTGCATGGACCCACACCCAATCATGAACACACTCTAGATTTACTCATCAGTAAGGGTCTGAACATTTCCTATATTGTTATTAAGGACGTAGCACTATCTGATCATTTCTGAATTTTCTTATATATTGATCTCTCCTTCTATTGAGTCTTGATCTGTCTGTCAGAAAGAGATCCATAAATGATAACACTAGTGTGCTATTTATGAAGGCTATATATTTAACACCAAGCACATCTGCAGATTCTGTTGATTAAGTATGTTATTTATCACATTGCTCCTGTGAAATCCAGAAAGAAGACTGGCAGACAAAAGCACCTTGGAGACATTCAACAGCAGTACAGAGTATGAAAAGACAATGCAGAAAAGCTGAGTGGATGGGGCGAAGATGAAACATGAAGTTCACCATAACATCTATAAAGACAACCGTCATACTTTTAATGTGGAACAAGACACAGCTAGACAGACCCTCTTCTCAAACCTTATAAACAGCAAATTAAACAGCACACGTACTCTTTTTGCTACTGTTGAGAGACTAGACAGATTGTGTCTAGTCCCCCCCAAGTCATATTCCCAGTGAAATGCTCTCTGACAGTAAATGCAATGAGTTTGCTTCCTTCTTTACTGAGAAGATAAACAATATCAAATAAGGTGATTAGCACATTCTCAAGTTGTGCAGAGGTCAGACAGTTCTGACCACACTTTCAGAGAGCAGTTATTCTGTCTGATTTCAAAGCACATTATGGTAACATTTTGATGGAAACAGTACAGCACCTCAAAACATCAACCTGCTGGCTTGACACTTCCCACAACTTTTTTTCAAAAGTGTGTTCACCATTTAAACACAGATCTCTTAAAAATGGTAAATGCCTCACTTCTTTCTGGGACTTTCCCAAACTCCCTGAAAACTGCAGTTGTTAAACCCCTCCTGAAAGCAACCATAGACCAATATGAAATCTTTATAGGCAAGATCATTGAAAAGGTTGTAAAACAACTGTAAAACAGTTTGTGAAAACAACTTCTTAAACTCAAATGGATACCTGGACAATCTGGTTTCTGACTGCATCACAGCACAGAGACAGCACTCATAAAGATAATAAATTATATTCGATTAAATACTGATTCTGACAAAATACTAGTGCTTGTACTACTCAGTCTCAGTGCTGTGTTTGACTACAGCCCCATTGACTCCCTCTGCCAATGCACTGATGAAGTTGGAAGTGACAAAACTTTCTTCAGTTAAACAAAGAGAAAACTGAAGCCATTGCATTTGGAAACAAAGAAGTTCTCATGGTGAATGCATATCTTGACTCTAGGGGTCAAACAACTAAAAATCAAGTCAATAATATTGGTGTGATTTGGAGTCAGACCTTTATTTCAGTAGTCATGTCAAAGCAATAATCAAATCAGCATATTATCATCTCAAAAATATTGGTATATTAATAAATATTTAATTAGATGTTTTGTTTCCAGTCAAGACTTGGTAAAACTTGATTTATTACCAGCAGGGCGGACTATTGTTAATAGACTTCTTACCGGCCTTCCCTAAAAGACCATTAGACAGCTGCAGCCCATTCATAAATCACTCAATGGCCTAGGACCTCAATAGACTGCAGATATGCTCACTGAAAAAACGTCTCAGGTTACGTATGTAACCATGGTTCCCTGAGTAGGGAATGAGACACTGCGTCCTCTAGGGGTCGCTATGGGGAATGGTATACCCACGCCATCATGCTGAGGGTAGTGCATGCCAGAACCATGGTGAGCACTAAGTACCAACTCTGCCATAGCCATCGGAGTTGCCCCTGGGACGTTAAGACGGCTGTCAGTGACATTATTCCCTATGGCCAAAGGCCTAGGCTACATACCCCAAAAACGTACCTGTTAGGGCCAGAACTCCTGGGCCCATGGTAGAGCTCAAGGCTTGGAATCAGGAATAGATTCTAGAGCCTAGAATCATACTAAGTCTTGGCCTGTCACACAGGGGCTACCGCATGCTCTGCATATGCTCAAGGAACTGTCTCAACAGACCCCTAGTAGCAACACCCTGTTTAAGTAGATATCCAGAGGATACATAGGTGGAGTGGTGCCCAAGGCGGAACCGGGGTTTTAAACCACTCAAGAGAGAGCACAAGGCTGCCGTGCGTAGCTCATACCATACAGGATTTTAGAAAGAATGCAGGGTACTAGCGTGCGAACTTACCACAGTGTGGATTTTAGAAAGTGTACAAAGACTTACGTGCACACTTACCATAACATGGATTTAAAAATCGTTCTAAGGGGCACTTGTGGTACTCTAAAAGACCAGCCCCTAGATGGAAATGGTGCATCCCAAAACACTATGTTTGAGAAGTCATCAACTCGATCTAAGGTATAATGCTGGAATGGCTAGCAGTAAATCTCTAGCTGAGGGAGCAAACACCCAGCTCTCAACGAGAGGGGGCTCGACCTACAGCACATCATTAGAAATCAGAAGGGTAAGCATACTGCAAGCTAGCCAAACAATTCAGGCTGTCAGTGACATTATTCCCTATGGCCAAAGGCCTAGGCTACATACCCCAAAAACGTACCTGTTAGGGCCAGAACTCCTGGGCCCATGGTAGAGCTCAAGGCTTGGAATCAGGAATAGATTCTAGAGCCTAGAATCATACTAAGTCTTGGCCTGTCACACAGGGGCTACCGCATGCTCTGCATATGCTCAAGGAACTGTCTCAACAGACCCCTAGTAGCAACACCCTGTTTAAGTAGATATCCAGAGGATACATAGGTGGAGTGGTGCCCAAGGCGGAACCGGGGTTTTAAACCACTCAAGAGAGAGCACAAGGCTGCCGTGCGTAGCTCATACCATACAGGATTTTAGAAAGAATGCAGGGTACTAGCATGCGAACTTACCACAGTGTGGATTTTAGAAAGTGTACAAAGACTTACGTGCACACTTACCATAACATGGATTTAAAAATCGTTCTAAGGGGCACTTGTGGTACTCTAAAAGACCAGCCCCTAGATGGAAATGGTGCATCCCAAAACACTATGTTTGAGAAGTCATCAACTCGATCTAAGGTATAATGCTGGAATGGCTAGCAGTAAATCTCTAGCTGAGGGAGCAAACACCCAGCTCTCAACGAGAGGGGGCTCGACCTACAGCACATCATTAGAAATCAGAAGGGTAAGCATACTGCAAGCTAGCCAAACAATTCAGCACATCAGAGAGGCGGAGAAAGGGCCTAGTTCGCCTGATGCTGCTGGTTCCAGGTGCTCTGGGAAAACAGAGAACTCAACTCTTACGTGAGAGGAGAACTCCTAATTCAGAAAGGAGTAGTGTGCTCATAGGTAACCCTTTGATAAAACTGCTAAACACTACCACAAGAACAGCCCACGGAGCGAGGAATCCAACTCCTCAGAAGGGAGAGAATTCAAACGCTCAAGATCCATGCTCATAATAACCCTCAATGGTGAGGGGTCTGATGCTTCCAAAGTGTGTCGACAGAGACACACTGTTTGAGCGGAGCCCAAGGTACCGAGGTCTAAACCAACTCAGAGAAAGGGAACGAGGCTAATAACACGTAACCCTTACCATACAGGATTTCAGAAAAGTGCACAAACCATAACGTGCACACTTACCACTATGTGGATTTTAGAAAGTGCGCAAAGATAAACGTGTGCACTTACCATAATATGGATTTAAGAGTTTTCCAAGCATCTATTCACAGATACCTCGAAGTACTGAGCCAAACGGGAGAGGCAAGCTCAAATACAACCCTCTAAGGCGAGGGGAGCACTGCCTGAGACAGCATACACAAGAAGGTTCTCGCAAATGCCGCCTATACTTCCCGCTCGATGCCTCAGCAATAGGGGATATCCTGGTGACTAGGAGGTCCCTCAGGGTGACCTAGATATGGTATACCAGACAGGGCAGCCTGAAAGCATAAACCCAGCCCGGATGTCCAGGAAATTCTGCAATGCCGTGCTGGGGGCCTGATGATCAGGAAGGCTCCCGCAGAAGCCTGTGACCTGGCCGCATGATCCAGGAAGCATGAAGCCGAAACCAGGATATCATACCGGCTGGACATCATATCAACGAGTGAAGTAAACACTGCAAGTCGAGCACCCGGTTTCTGAATCCAACAAAGGGGGTGCTCACCGAGGACCTACCCTAGAAAAGGACAGAAACACACAGGTCCCAGAAAACACTGCAAAGAAAGCTAACAGATGGATTATACACACAACCACCAGCACATTAAATACACACACACACACACATATATATATATATATATATATATATATAGAAATGGATCGTACTCACCCACCATGGTTCCCGCACCGGAGCCCCGTCCGAAGAAGCCTCTAGTCTGGACCATCAGTAAGGTGGTCACTATGAAGCCATAGAACCAAACAAAACACCATAGGTCCAGTATAGGAGACTGTAATGCAGGAAGTTCCCACCTAACCTCGTCAGGTGGAGAGATGGTGGTTACAGGGGAATTAGGAAGGGGAAGATGAGGGCAGATGTAAAACCCCGAAGGAAATTAGTGGATACTCAAGTATCACTCTGATCCAGACAAAAGAGCTGACGCCTTGTCTGGATCACATCCCTTAGGTCTTGCCTACCTCCCTTTGACCCGCGATTCCTCCTACCCTTACCCGCAGGCGGGGGAGGAGTGCGAGCCGCAACACTATCCTTCTGTGCCCGTATCTGATCCTCGAACCAAGACGAGCCAGGACCCCTAGGTTGTTCGGGCTCAGACCTGGACCTTCGTGGAATGAAGGATTTGAAGGTCGCTGAGTGCGCCTTCGCCTCCCTGAACTTCTCAATCACCATCTCAACGGAGGTACCAAAAAGTTCGGAAGGCAAAACCGGAGCATCGAGAAAAAAGCGCCCCTCTTTCTTCCCCATATCTGCCAGGTTCACCCACAGATGTCTCTCCGTCACTACCATAGCCGCCGTTGGACCTGCCCATAGCAGAAGCGGCCTGCTTAGTAGCACGGAGAGCGAGATCCGTGGTGTGGCGCAACTCAGCTACCTCATCAGGAGAAAGGCCCTCGCCTTTATCCAGGTCTTTCAGCAGGTCAGCCTGATATGCCTGGAGCACCGCCATCGTGTGCAACGAAGCGACCGCCTGACCTGCTGCTGCGTATGCCCTGCCATTCAAGCGAGATGTAATCTGAAGGGGCTCAGATGGCAAGGAGGGAGTTTTAAGAGAAGATGTCTCACCCGTAGAGAGATAGCTGGCCAGCGTTTCTTCTACAGGGGGCATCTTCTCATAGCCGTTTTCGCGCATCGCCTCGATGTTTGCATAACACGTATGCTGGAATCGATGGATGTGTGAGGAAAACGGCCATTCCTTCTCGATCTCTGTATGGAGATCAGGAAGAAAAGGAAGGCTCACCTGAGTTGGAGGGTTATGGCCAGGAAGATAACGCTCATCGAGACGACCTCGCGATGTCACTTTCTTTGCCCGCTTCCACGGCAAGTCAAGCCTCATAACTTCCAAAAGCTCATCATACACAGGGCAGGAGGATTGGGAAGGCTCAGCCTCAGCTTCTTCGCCCTCCTCAGATATTTCCTGCTCTTCCTGGGTTGAACCCAGCAGAGCACTGGCCCCTGGATCAGACGATGTTAATGAAATAACATCATCCTCCAGCGGCTCACTCTCGTCCACAGCCGACGAGCGCGAGAGGGAAAGCCCCTCTTTAAACTCATCGGCCAGATCCACCTGCGATCCCCACGAGCTCATTCTCCTCCGTGCCTCAGCAGCGGTGGGTCCTGAACCGCGGGGAGCAGACGGCTGCCCCTCTCTCCTCGAAAAGAGAGACCAACGAGAGTGGAGCTTTTTCATCGAAAAATGCTCACAGTTAACGCAGATTGCCCCCTCTAGGACAACGCATGCGTGCTCTTCACCCAAACAAACAACGCATAGATCGTGTGTGTCACTGGGTGTCAAATAACGATGACACGGATGCACACATCCTCTAAACGCTTTGCTAGTGCTCGCCATAATGAATGAATAGAGATCGCTCTTACCACGGAAATGCACGCTTCAAACAAAACGAAAACAAAACAAAACAAAAGAAGAGGATGATGTGTTCTCCCGGCGCCTATTTATACTATAGTCGCACCGTTAGTGACGTCATGGCTGTCGCCGGCCAACGTGTTGTTGATGTTTTTTCACTGAATGCTTCAGATACGGGTCACGACGAGGCGTTCCCCATAGCGACCCCTAGAGGACGCAGTTCGAAGTTCCCTTGAAAGGGAACAAGGGCAGTCTGATTTTAGCTATTATGCTACCCACAGTTGAAACCAGCCTCCAGAAAAGATCACGTTCTAAAAAAAGTTGCCATTTATATCTAGACTCAAAACATATTTGTTCAGCTGTGCATTTATGACGCCTGTGCGATGTCCGAATGATTCCACTGTATTTAATGTATCCACATTTTGTATTCTTACTGTTTTAATTCATTTTAAATATTTTTTAATCATTTTAAAATGTTTTTTTCTCTGCTTTAATTGATGTGATCATGATTTTATGATTATTTTTATGTATTTTTATGTAAATTACTTTGAATACCCATTGTGTATGACGTGTGCTGCATATGCCTTGCCTACATATTACAATAATATTGTGTTTTGAAACAAATATGTGGACTGAAAATATGTATAACTGTAATGAAAGCAACATTGACTAGCAGTGTTACAAGTGTGATCAGTTTGGATTTTTTGCAAGAGTTTAGAAAATCAACACCTTACAGGAAAATGAAAGTAGGTGCTGCTACTATACCATAGCATCTTTCATCAAGTTTTCAAGAAAGTTAAAACCACTCCACAACAGAGCTCTCCCTTTTCCAAAGTGAAGCAACATTTCATTTTTATTGAAAAGTTTGGATTGCTAATGGGCTGTGTAATGTGGTAGGCCCAGCTAGGAAGGTACACATGTGGGCAGCAGACTTATATGGCCGCAGCTTTGGGTTCTCCACCCATCTCTCCACAAACATACAGGTGCATCTCAATAAATTAGAATGTCATGGAAAA
>NW_015506407.1:112123-115884 GCF_001515645.1 Sinocyclocheilus grahami
GCTTTATGGAGATGCTGATTTCATTTTCCAGCAGGACTTGGCACTGAATTACTGCAGCACTGATGCAGTAATTCATGCAAAAGGAGGCCCAACCAAGTATTGAGTACATGTACAGTAAATGAACATACTTTCCAGAAGGCCAACAATTCACTAAAAATGTTTTTTTTATTGGTCTTATGAAGTATTCTAATTTGTTGAGATAGTGAATTGGTGGGTTTTTGTGAAATGTGAGTCAACATCATCCCAATTAAAAGAACCAAAGACTTAAACTACTTCAGTCTGTGTGCATTGTATTTATTTAATACACGAGTTTCACAATTTGAGTTGAATTACTGAAATAAATGAACTTTTCCACGACATTCTAATTTATTGAGATGCACCTGTACATTGGTAGACCAAACCTGCTAACCTTCCATCTGGCCCCTTCCATGCTCAAAGCTATTGCAGCAAAGTCTATGCTTAAAGCCAAATGACCACCATTAAAATGTGATTTAATTCATGTATTTCTAATAAACCAGCTGTACCTTGTCACCTACCTTGTGTTTTATGTTTATCCTGCTAACAAGTTTCCTGGATTGTTGTTCATCACATTTCACAGTTTCAGCACACACCTTGAATAATGACAATACTCATTTATGATCACAATATGTATAAAATAATGGACTAAATTTACTTCATAGAGGGCAAAAATACAGGTGCCCCAAACCCCATGCATGCCTTTCTGTCAAACTGTCAATATATGTTTTACCAACAAACAAAAGACTATCACACACACAATATCTCCAAAGACACCGAAGATGCAGTCTTCAGTTACAAATCTAAAACAGCAACAGTCTGGCCTATTTCTATTACTGTGTTCAGAAACCAGTTCAGTAGTAAAGCAGTGTTACCATAGAAACCTTTCAGGACACCTTGCATGCAACCATCAAAGTGCCCTGGAATTTTGAATGAACCAATTTCCTGCAATTCCTGCAATTCAATTCTAGGCCGCCATGCAGAGATTCACATAGAATGTTTCCAAAAACTGACCTCAACAGGAAAAACGCGACCAACCACTCCGTGCCCCCAGTTCTGCAGCAAGCAATCTGCAAATCTCCAGCATGAACACATCACCACACTCTCTCTGCCAGTCAGGGCATGGAACAATGCCGCCTGGGAGGTCTCTGAATAGTGGTAGAAATCTAATTACATTATGTGTCTCAAGCAGAAGACTTTTAACCCTGAAATCAATCAAGAAACATCTGCTTTTTGGTCGCATAACCGCATGTGTCACTTGCTGTCCTTCACTGGAAATGTTTGCAAACATTCTTTGCACCTACATTAAGAAGACACAAGACACCTCATCATTTCCATATGACTCGTGAAAACTATAACATCTCGACTATAACACATGAAAACCTGCCTGTTCGGCTATGGTGGCCTTTCATTTTTCCCCTGTCACAGCCTATAAACAATGTCCAGTAATTAATGCATCAATCATTCCACATGAAAGCCTGGGAGATGTTTCTTTGCTCAAGTCAGGAGGCAGGTCCATGGCTGAGTGACAGGAATAAGGATGCTGTTGGCAGTAAATGAGCTTTGACGGTTCCTTATGGTCTTGCTGCATGATCCGCCCAGCCTGCCATCCTGATCCTGGACTGCTGATAGAATTAGGGAGCTCTTGAACCATGTTGCTCTCATTTCTGGAAACAATTACTATGAACCAGTGGGGCCACCAAGCCTGATGAGATTAATGTTTTGAACAGTGGGGGCATCAGGGATGTATAAAGAGAGACGAGCAGGGTGCATCCCTGCCACTCACACATGTAAGGGCTAAGGAAACAGCTCTCGGAGGACTGGAGAGGAGATTTTCTCTTTTTTTCTATTGTTTGTTTTTTCTTCAGAAAGGTCCACAGTGAGGAATCATGTTGGTTGGAACATATCTTTTTCTATTAAGAATTACTGACTTGGCATATAAGGTCAGGAAATATTACATAATAGAGTCTTATTTCAAACTCCCAGGTTACGTGTTGTGTAAAAAAAGAAACAGAGGTGAGCATGAATGTTCATATGAAAGAATGAATTGACAAGTATGTTTTATGAGCAAATCCATTTAAAGTGTTTTGATAAATATTTGCAACAATTAAACTTGTGCAAATAAAAGTAAAAAGTAAAACAGTCACAGAAAACAACATATGTTTGTTCTGTAGCTTGATGATTTGGTAGCATAAATTTCAACGAATCTATGGTAAGATCAGAGTGATTGAGGTCCATTTATCAAGTCTAATCCATGTGAATAAGAACATTCTAACTCAGTTTATTTGCCAGATGGGTTGTCTAAATTTAGAGCCAAAATCACAAGAATTTCTAACAGTTCTATGACGAAGAAAACATTTGGAGTTTTCCACATGGAAGACCACCAATGATCTGCGTACGGCTGCGGGGGCAGCACCAGAGTTTGGGTCAAAGGTCTGAGGAACCTACTCATTTCAAGCTGCCCTGGCGCCTGCCGAAAGAACCCTCAAATTTGTAAAAGGCAAACTCTGACCTCTGGGGTTTCCCTGGCAAAACATAAGATTTAAACACTACCAGCCATCCCAAAATGGCTTTAAGGACAGCTTTTTCAGGTCAGTTTTAAAAACCCTCAAAAAGAATAATTACCACACAACTTGCAAGCACAGACCCTAATAACCAACATTATCTGTCTAAAGAGACGTTCCAGCCAACAGGCCATAACAGAAAGAACTGTTTAGCGTGTCTTAATGCATTAACCCTCTGTGCTTGTTCGTTCATTTTAGAACGGGAATTTTTTTTTTTGATAATTTAAAAATTGCTACTTTGGAATTGTAGGAAACTTAATGGCTGCGTCCGAAATGGCATACTCAATGAGTAGGTACTTAATTTCAATAAGTACTTACTTAACGAGCACTAAAAGAGTACGTACTCCCCAGGTGAAAAAGACGTAGTATTAAATCTATTAAAAATATACTTGAAATTCAAGTAGTATTTTTATAATACATTTGTATTCCCAACATGCTTATTTGAAGTGCAATAAAATATATTGAATTGCATTTTAATATATTTCTAAAAAGTATACTAGAAGTACTTTTGTATTAAATATATGCTTAGTTACACTTTTAAGGAATATGCTAAACACAAGCACACTATTAGTATATTTCTAAAAAGTATAGTAGAAATACTATGTTAATAAATATATTTTTAGTTACAGTTTTAAGGGATATACTAAACACAAGCATACTTTTAGTGACTTTTTAGTGTATAGAAATACAGAAAACATACTTATGTTACCCTTACTTAAAGTATATTTTTTGTACTACTTTGTGTAAGAACATAACAAAATGATTACACTTTTAGTGGGTTTTTAATGTACTTTATATTGCAGTAGGCCTACAAATGGTTATATTTTAAATATTTATGTATTTATAATTTTAATATTTGGAAAAGTACAATATTTTGAAAAACATTTTTAACATCTACAATGTACAAATGTTTGTCAACTATTATTAAGCATTGCGATATTTAAAATATATTGTTTAATATGTTGTTCAGTTTTACATAAAAGGTTTTTTTATATCAGATTTTTATTAAAATATCTCAGCTTTTCTTTTGAAGATGAACGAAAGTCTTAGATGGTTTGGAGCATCTTAAGGGTGAGTGAAGACAGAATTCAAATTGTTTTGGGGGAACTATGAAATTAATTAGAAAATATGGCGGTATGTTCTTATTTTTACCAGCTTCTGCAAGCGTGTATGGCGTCTGGC
>NW_015506407.1:116546-116800 GCF_001515645.1 Sinocyclocheilus grahami
TAATGGAAGGTGATTTGGTCAATCTTGGAAGAAAAACGTTAGCAATGTGTCCATTCTAGCTGGGTAATTTGTGCTTGCTTTCAGTCATTCACGTAAAAATCTGTTATTTAATTTTGTTTCTGTTTTGTTTTTTTCTAAAGCTGCAAGGCTCTGGTGCAAAATATTGATTGCCAGGAGTCAGGACGACTAGGCTGTGCCCAGGTCTCCGGAACCTGCGACGACGCTCAGCTCCATCAGCCCTCCATCTGCGCCTT
>NW_015506407.1:116886-117486 GCF_001515645.1 Sinocyclocheilus grahami
CCATCTCCTTGTCCACCTCCAAAACCCCCTCCATCCCTCCCTATTCTGTTGCTTGAACTTTATCATCTTCAGTCTTTGCACACACACAGCTATTCACTTATGCACTTTGTTTTCAGTCTTTTTTTTCTTCAGAAAATTGCATTGTAATTTTTATTTATACATTGATGTAAAATTCTGTACTTTTTAGTAAGGCTGGTATAACTGAAATGTTCTACAAATGGAAAAGATAGCTCTGACATAGCATTTCAGTTTTTTTTATTTAAGTTTTTTTTAATATTTTATAAAAATGTACTTGAGTAAAATGTACTCGAGTATGTTTGTAGTAATACAAATATACTATAAACATACTTGTATTTCAAGTGCATTTTTAATACATTTAATAGTATGTTTTGTTTTTCACCAAAGTATATATGCTGCTGTCCTTTTTTTAGTGTACTTTATGAATATTTGTAATGTACACAACAATATATAATACATTAAAGTTTTCTAGATATCAAAGTGTGTACATGTGTGTATACTCTAGTAAAAAAAAAATATGCAATATATATGTACAGCCAGTCTATTTCTCAGTATATTAAATGTGTTTTAAATATACTTGAA
>NW_015506407.1:117512-118837 GCF_001515645.1 Sinocyclocheilus grahami
TTTTAAGAAATACACTTAAATTGCACTAAATATACTTAAAGTGGTTCCATTTTAACACAATTTCAATATATTAAATATATTACAAATAGACTAAAATCCAACTTAAACGTATCTTGAAATACACTTAATATACTTAAAGTTGTTTCAAAATAATACATTTATACATTTAATAGTATAGTATAATTTAAATATAGTAAGTATGTCTGAAAAAGCACAATTTAAAAATATTTATTTTTCACCTTTTCACCTGTTTAAGATCAAATGGTAATTTAGTAACTGGATAGTTCTGGTCCTTTAATATAATTTGCTGAGCCTAATTTGAGATTGCAAAACACTTCTGAAGAAATACATTGCTTAGCCTTCCCCTCTAAACAATTTCTTACACACACAAGCAACAGAAAAGCATCTCCCACACAACATGTGAGGGCAAACGTTCTCAATACACTGCAAACATGGCTGTCCTTTTCAATTAGGTCCCCCTGCTCAGGGGCAGCCAAGCGCAGCCATGCTGCGAAGATTACTACAGCAGTCGCACTGCATCTTAATCTCTCTACTCACCCACAGCCCAACCAGAGAGGGCCAAACAAAACACCACGCAGAACCCAATAATTGCACGGCAATATCTGTGCGGCAGCGAGGCGTGATGACGAAGCGAGAAAATAAAAGAAAGAGAGGCAGGCAAAGACAGAGAGAGATCAATGTGTGCAGTAGGGGAATTGATGGCCAATGAGCTGTGATGGATGATGGTAAATGTGGTCAAATCTAATAAATCTGAATAATTTGACCATTTGTATGAGGGGGAGGTGAAGGGGAAAGAATGAAGTCTGACATTTCAGGCTGTACTATTGAGGCTCATAGTGATGACTTCCTGTTCGACAGAGCTGAAGCCGTGATAAAGCGTTTCTATACCGCCAGGAACAGAGCTGCCCTACGGACTGATGTGAATGTCTCTGGGTTATGTCAACCTAACCCGAGATCACTCTTTTTCCCACTACTCAAAACTTTCTGTGAACAATGCAATCTCTTCCATGCCTTGGCGAAAATTCGAAGTCTACCGCATAATGGAAAATGTATGGGCTCCCTAGTTATTTCCACAAAGTCGGCTGCTTGACTATAATACTTGACTGTGGTGTTAGCTAGAGGTGTGTAGTTTCAGCTCAGCATGTCCTCTTTGTCACACCGACAATGTTGACAGAGGCACAAAGGAGCCTTATCTGAGGATAGGCAAATATTTTAAATCCTCTACTCCCTTTTCTGTTTAAGCATCAGATAGCTTAAATGAAAGAGCCTGGGCGCTGAGGTGGCAGGGCTTAGCAAGATACAGT
>NW_015506407.1:127702-137743 GCF_001515645.1 Sinocyclocheilus grahami
TTTTTTTTCTTCAGAAAATTGCATTGTAATTTTTATTTATACATTGATGTAAAATTCTGTACTTTTTAGTAAGGCTGGTATAACTGAAATGTTCTACAAATGGAAAAGATAGCTCTGACATAGCATTTCAGTTTTTTTTATTTCAGTTTTTTTTATAATGTATTAAAATGTACTTGAGTATGTTTGTAGTAATACAAATATACTATAGACATACTTGTATTTCAAGTGCATTTTTAATACATTTAATAGTATGTTTTGTTTTTCACCAAAGTATATATGCTGCTGTCCTTTTTTTAGTGTACTTTATGAATATTTGTAATGTACACAACAATATATAATACATTAAAGTTTTCTAGATATCAAAGTGTGTACATGTGTGTATACTCTAGTGGAAAAAAAATATGCTAAGTATACTTGCAGCCAGCCTAATTGTCAGTATACTTTAAGTGTGTTAATGATTAGTTAACTTGAAGTGTGCTATTTTGGAACAATTTTGTACAAAGGATATTTTAATTGTAATTAAATTGTAGTAAAGCATAACTTTGTGTATTTACATAATTGTACTTTTATGTGCTAAATTGGAACAACTTCAGGTACACTTAGTATATGCCCATTTACATGCTTGATTAGTGATATTAAAGTGTACTTTTTTTATATTATGAGTACATTACAAATTAATTATGAGTGTCTTTGAAACACACAAGCAATATACTATAAATGTATTATTTTTGAGTAAAAATATGCTAATTTTTCCCCAATGCTGAATCCACTTTTTAAGGTCATTACAATAAATACATAACTTCAATGACAGACAGAGACACATTATTAACAATTCAAACAGTGTTTATTTAAACCTCAAATGGTTTTAGCATTGCAAAACATAAAATGCACCAACCATGTTTTTAAATAAAAAGAACGCTGAAAGAAACACACAAAAAAATAAAAACATTTAGCAACACACAAACTTCACTTTTTTGCTGAATTTGATTGATAATTTACTTTATTCCGAACGTAAAATAAATCAAATAAAACAGGAATTGTATCAGTATGTTACGTCAATACTGCTTCCAGTGTATTAGTCAAACATACAGTATACAGCAGAAGTGATTACACCCATATAGCATCACTTTAAATCACATGATACAACACTACTCAAGTTGAAAATAGTATTTATAGTACAGGTCAGGCTAAATTGTAATGTAGACACATGCATTTTCTGTAAAGCTGCTTTGAGAAGTTAGTGTACTCAAAATGAGGGCATAAAGTGCAAAAGCAGCAGCAGTGCACTGATCCTAGACTTGGTTGACATCACCTCTCCATCTTCAAAGACAATCAAAACATCCAGTGGGTTCCCTCGTGACATTTCCTCTTCCTCCTCAGCAGCAATGATTGGGACTGCTGCCTTCTGCACCTGCTCAGGTTCTAAATGCATTAAACAAAAGTGTTAGTATGTCACAACAAATCATACAATTAACCCTTGTGTGGAAAGACATATTTAAATTTTCATAAATGAAAATAAAGGTGTGAAGGATCAGAGTAGTGTTTATTCAGTAGGACCTGTGCCCATTTAAAACCCTGTAGTACTTTTCAAAAACTTGTAGTAATTTTCACAACATGTCTTCCAGAGCTGTTGGTCAACTGGATTTAATTGGGAAAAACTTTCAGGGTGTTTTTATTAATAAAACATACAAATAAATATAAATAAATCAACACACCTTTATACAAACCCAAAGCAACTTTAAAGGGTTCCTATTATGCTCTTTTATAAAGTCTTGATTTTGTTTTGGGGGTGTACTAGAACATGCTCTCATGCTTGGTGGTTCGAAAAACTCATTATTTTTCACATAATTAAAATGCCTTTCTCCCCATCCTGGCACAAACGGCTTGATTAGTTCCGGCTTTGATGAAGGTCCGCCTTCCAAAAAACAAAATGTGTTGTGATTGGTTAGCTGTCCCAGTGCGTTGTGATTGGCGAACAGCTTTCAGTACTGCCACGCGCCTTGCTCCGTCTTTCAACAAAAGCTTTTGGCTTTTACACTGTACTCCCTCATGTTGTGGAAGCTGTCCTCAGTAAAATGCGCAGCACACAATAGCAAATTGGGGTTATAATGCTCAGGAACAGAGTTAAAAAATAAATTGCACACTGTTTCCTGACATCATCCGCTTTCGGAAGCCCAAACAAAGACGTTTGGGCACGGAGGTGAAAAAAAACAGCGCTTCGAACATACACACTGACTAAAATTTAAAAAGTGAAAAAGCATAATAGGACCCCTTTAAGATAAGTGCAAGTGGAAATATAACACAAAATACTTTTTTTGTAATCCATATTAAGAAAGCCTACTATAACTAGAACTTTCAAGACCCAACTCGTATTCTTCTGAAGCATGACTCTGAATCAAAAGCAAACTGAAATTTAATATGTTTTTCATTCTGCCAATACAGTCTGAATCAAAAATGGTGGCACACTACATTACATCAAACATCACTGATCCTGGATATCATGATGTCAGTCACGTGGTGTGAAAGAACCAGTATTTGTCTGGGCTGTGTATGCATGAGTTGATCAATGTTCAGATTTAGATTTAATTTCAAAATATTGTACTGCTTCAGAAGACACATTTGTGCCGCTACATTTGCAAAAATAGCAATTCATCCAAAAATGAAGAAATTATTATTAAGTCTTAGAAGTTACTTAAACAAACCTTTCAGAAAATGATCGTTTACATCTCGCAAAACACTAAAACCTATCAATTAAATCAATGTGAATGCTACTTACTTCACTTTAGGCCCGTAGTATTGCAGCCATCTTGTTGCCTTTGACATCCCAGCACTCCACGCTGCCTTTGCTCCGAAAACATTGATTTAAAAAACATATGCAAGTATGAGTTTCGAATAAAAAAAACGCGAGGCACAAATATCAGTCTGAAATGGTAAATAACGTTAACAAAACAGCCATCATAAATGCTCCTCGAGCCGCTTTGTTTACCGGGGCTTCGGCTGCATTAGTAAACTTAATTAGCATCACATGGATATGCTAGATGAAACTGACGAAGCGGATCATAAATGACGATTAAGAAAAAGTTCAAAGTTATTGTAATATAGTGAATGGGCGGGTTTGTCTAACGTTACCTGTTGAATTAGTTTCTGTGGCGCGAGTGTCGGTTAGATCTGTCAGCCGTCTTTCTGGTTTAAAAGACAAAAAGACTTGGTTGTCTGTCTCCAACTGAGAAAAGCACACACACAAAAAAATATATATGTTTTTTATTTTCCCAGTGACAAACTGTGGTGTAAAACACTGTATATTTAACACTTGCCGTTGATAACGTAATGTCGTGTTAATTCCTCTTTGCTAGCTAATACATTAGTACACAGTACACTAATACACAGCGTTGCCGAGCTGGTTAATCTTCAAATAATAAGATACGAAAATAAATCAAATTGTTCAAAAGTTTTTTTTAAGGAACAAAGAAGCTTGAAATGCTTACCTGTTTTTTTTCGTGACTCTTCTTTGAGTGAGCTCAGCTGTGATTGGACGGGCTGACGTCATGGGACTGACTAGATAACGGGCGCGGTTTTTGTATCTTTTTAGGAAACACACTAAAATATATATATTTTGCCATAAGTAAAAGTTATTACATAAAAAAGGCTTTATATGAAAGACGTATGTACACTGAAAAAAAATGATTAAAAAAATGTTTTAAGGTATGTTGCAAACTATTTATTTTAGCTACATTTAAATAAAATTTTTTGAAAATTAGTCAACTAAATTTGTTTATTTAAATGTAGCTAAAATAAATTGATTGCAACCACTTTCCTTAAAAAAATGTAGTAAATTAAATTAATATTTTCCCCCAGTGAAATATAGTAAACATATATAAATACAAAAATAGTAAATATATTTACTATTGTTTATGTATTTATTTGATTAGCTTTTAATTATTTATAATAACCTATAGCCCTATACAAACATATTTTCTCCAAAAACATTATTTAAAAGAAAAAAGTTGTTTCAAGTCTGTTCAACATGATGCAGTCGTGTTTGAACGGGAAAAGGAATTGTTTAAATAAAGTGAACAGCATTAAAAAAAAATTCTCAGTGAGCAGTGTTCTTTATCATTCCTGTAATAAAACGACTCTTTAAAAGAGGATCAATTCTGTTGTACAGTTAAGTGATGGAACATTCAGTGAAATTATGAGTTTGAGGATGGGGCATCTTCTGCATCCACCACAAACAGATTGTTTTAGCTAAAGAGCTTGCGTGGAGGAATTTTTTTTTTAGAGATGTTCAGCTAAATATATCCTCAACATTTATATAGTGTCTCATAATGTATTTGCTGTCCATCCTCAATCACTCAAGTGTAAATGTGTAATCATTAGGTCTAAAGACAAACTGTATGTCATTTAACTTCCAAACAATATTGAAAGAGACTAAAAACTGATTCCTGGGGAACTACTTCTGCAGCTTTATACAGATATCAATGCCAATTGTTGTTTTTCAGCTTTATTTCTCCATACAATTTATAATGATATGTTATAATAATGCAATGATATAATATTAATGCAGAGTGAGTGAACTTCAGTTTTTGGCCATGCAATATAGACAGTGTTTACTTGACTGTACACTTTATAATGCATTCGTTTATTTAGTTGTGTTATTACTTTCTGAAAACAATGTATGTCCAAGTAATGAAGTGAATTCCAAGCATGAAGAAGTAAACTTAAAATTTACTCAAATGTGACTTAAAATATACTACAACTTCAGATTATTTAATAATGTACTTTGAAAGTATGCTTTCAATGCATTGTTACAATGATCATTTTCAGTACACAGTTAAAAATATATTTAAGTAAAGTGCAAATAAATATACTTAAAAAATAAACAGAACTTTCAATTAAAGTATATTTTTGTAAAATATATTTTTTAGAAAATATACAAAATTACAATTGTTTTAAAGTGTGTTAAAAGTTGTATTGTGAAAATAGACAAAAGCATGCTGCTAATATACTTTATACATTTAAATATATTATTATTACAAATACAATAAAGTATACTTTTTTTTCACTAGGGTATACTGAAAAAAGCAGCTTTATAATATACTAGTAGTGTAATGCTAATGCATTTCCAATGAGCTGAAATACAATTGAAATGTACATGAAGTACATTAAAACGATGCTTCAAATATACTCTAACTGTAGTTCATGAAGTATTAAAACATTTTAAATGTATTTTAAGAAATACACATAAATTGCACTAAATATACTTAAAGTGGTTCCAATAACACAATTTCAATTTATTAAATATATCACAAATAGATTAAAATCAAACTTAAACATATCTTGAAATACACTTAATATACTTAAAGTTGTTTCAAAATAATACATTTAATATGCACTTAGTTTAGTATAATTTAAATATAGTATGTCTGAAAAAGCACAATTTAAATATATTTATTTTTCACCTGGGTCTACAGCCAAATCTCGTTCCATACGAATTCGCTCCATACATCATCCGCCATGTTGACGTTATCATGTGACCTATGACGTTATAACAAGCACAACAACTTAGATTAATTAAACATGTCGCTCATATATTTTATCTATAAATATTTTGATGATGAAATTTGCTCATTTTGTGGACTTGAAGTAACAGCTGCCCTTTTATTGTGATTGTAGTATAACCAATTTATTGTTAATCAAAGTATTGATTTACGTATTTATATTTTTAACTCTACTAAAATGACCCGCAGTTTAATCCTTAAAGATATTATTTTTTATTCCGAAAACCCAAAATCATTATCTCGTATGTAATTAATTTCTTTATTTTATGTGTAAAATTGTTGATCTACACGCACATCTGGCTTAAATCTCCTTTGTTTTCCTCTTTTTCTTGTTGAATTTAACTCTTGTCTCATCCCTCCAGCTTATAAACAACAACAGCAATATTTTGATGCATTGATTATATGAATATTATGATTATTCAAAGATATTTAACCTTGTCATTGTGCCTTGTTTTCTGTGTATATTTCGTTATAACAAGCACAACAACTTAAAATATATGAGCGACATGTTTAATTAATCTATCTATAAATATTTTGATGATGAAATTTGCTCATTTTGTGGACTTGAAGTAACAGCTGCAAACCCTTTTATTGTGATTGTAGTATAACCAATTTATTGTTAATCAAAGTATTGATTTACGTATTTATATTTTTAACTCTACTAAAATGACCCGCAGTTTAATCCTTAAAGATATTATTTTTTATTCCGAAAACCCAAAATCATTATCTCGTATGTAATTAATTTCTTTATTTTATGTGTAAAATTGTTGATCTACACGCACATCTGGCTTAAATCTCCTTTGTTTTCCTCTTTTTCTTGTTGAATTTAACTCTTGTCTCATCCCTCCAGCTTATAAACAACAACAGCAATATTTTGATGCATTGATTATATGAATATTATGATTATTCAAAGATATTTAACCTTGTCATTGTGCCTTGTTTTCTGTGTATATTTCATAAGATGTATGCAAACCCACTATATTTGTTTTCTGCTTTTTGTCATTATAATTGTTCATTGTTAAAGACACAACCATCTTTCCCTGAGCTTGTATGTAATAAGTTCTGCAGTAACAAAAAAAAAAAAAAAAAGAGGGACAGGTGCACTAACACCTCATAGCATCAGTAACATGACAACCCTACCTAGTACGGTTTTCCCTCAGCATTTGCAATATCTCCATAAAGGAGACGTCGATCAGCTGCTTGAAGAGCTCACCTTTTGAAAAGACTTAATTTTACACTCTTTTATTACTACTTAAAAATTAAGATTAAAAAAAAAAAAAGTGTCAGAGACAAATTAAGAGAGACTTACGCCAAGGCGCACAGATCTTTTATACCAACTCAGGTTTAATTACTAATGGAATGCACCGGTGGCCCAACTAACGTCTGCACTGTTTAACAGAGCCAGCAGGTGGAAACGGGCAGGCGTAACACCTCCCCCACAAAAGTATTCCTCTAAGGAATGCAAAAGAAAAAGAAATTTCGACCAGTCGTTCCTCACTCCACTTAGTTCCGGCTTCCTGGGCCCTAGGAAACAGGACAGAAAGCGAAAGGAAAAATGGGGAAACAACAAAATATACAGTACATTCATGCTCGAGATAGGGCATCAGCAATGACATTTTCGCTGCCCCGAATGAGTTTAATGTCATGGGAAAATGGTTGTAAAATGAGAGTCCACCTCATTATCCTCTGGTTATGATTTTTCATTTGATGTAAAAATACCAAAAGATTATGGTCTGTATAAACCACAATTGGAGTGACAGCAGATCCCAGATAAACTTCTAAATGTTGGATAGCCAGAACAAGGGCAACCACCTCCTTTTCCGCAACAGAGTAAACTCGCTGATGGACATTGAATTTATTTTTTTTATTTTTTATTTTTTTAAATATAGCAGATTGCATGTTCTACTCCATCCTGACTTCTGTAAAAGAACAGCTCCAGCGTCACTAATCGCTGGCATCTACAGCTAAACAGAAAGGCTGAGAAAAATCTGGTGCAACAAACACGGGATCACTAACCAACAGGGCTATGGCTCAATCAAATGCCTGTTGAGAAACAGTGGTCCACTCAAAAGGTACTTTAGTACTTATAAGATCAGTCAAGCATGCCAAAATGGATGCAAAATTTGGGCAAAACCCATGATAATACCCAGCCATTCCCAGAAACCTACGCAAATCTCTGCGATTTGTAGGTACTGGAAAAGCACAGATAGACTCAATCTTCACTTCAATTGGATGAACTGGTCCATTTTCAACTATCTCTCCTAAATAGGTGACCGTAGCTTTTCCAAATTTGCCAGATTTAAAAAAGTTAGAGGGGCCTCTGTCAAACGACAAAATAACTCCCTTATTTGGACAAGGTGATCTGCCCAAGACAAACTAAATAAGACCACATCGTCCAAATAAGCCTGACAACCAAACAATCCAGACAACACCTTGTTAACAAGGCGCTGAAAGGTGGCTGGAGCATTTCGAACCCCGAATGGCATGACACTGTATTGGAGAAAATCATCAGGGGTCACAGAAAGTTCCCTTGCCCTAGCAGTCAGTGGAACCTGCCAGTACCCTTTTAAAAAGGTAAAATTTGCTCACAAACGTCGCAGACCCCACTCGGTCCACACAATCTTCTATGTGGGGTAAAGGATAACAGTCGGGCTTAGTGATGGAATTTAGCTTACGATAGTCTGTACAGAATCTGTAGGATCCATCTGGCTTATTTACGAGAAGACAAGGTGAACTCCAAGCACTAAAGCTGGGCTCAACCAAGTTGTTATCTAGTAAGTAAACAACCTCCCTTTTCAACAATTCATGCTTCATAGGATTTACCTGAAACGCATGCTGCTTAATTGGTAAAGCGGTACCCACATCAATGTAATGTTCAATAACTGCAGTGCAACTAGGCACATGAGAAAACAAAGTTAGGAAAAGAATGCACTAACTGAAGAATGTCACTTTTCTCAGACAGAGTGAGATGGGGTAAATGGACCAATTTTGCGTACATCTCAGAGTTATTCAATCGTCCCTCAATAACACCTCGAGAAGGAAGATTAATGCGGTCATCCCCAATGCAATCCAAGGAAAAACTATTTGAAGAGGAAGTCCCCTTCCCACTCAAATGTGAAGAATCATCTGACATGGTGGTTACTAACCCAACAGAAGATGTAAGAGGAAAATAAGGCTTTAACAGATTTATATGGCAAACCTGTACTCCCTTACGTCGTTCTGAGGTTTTCAGCAGATAATTCTGTCCAGGGAGGCATTTAAGGACAGAATAAGGACCTGCAAAACGGGCTTGAAAAGGGTTATTTACAAGAGGCAACAAAGCTAATACCTGGTCTCCAAACCCAAATTTACGAGATACTGCTTTTTTATTAAACAACCTCTCCATCTTACTCTGTGACTTCCCCAGTTTTCTCTGGGCAATTGCTCAAGCCTCATACAGCCGATATCGAAAACCACTAACATAATCCAGAACATTTTGGGAGGGTTCAGTGGTGATCCAGTTATCAGCAAGAACCGCAGTGGGACCATGAACTTCATGTCCTAATACCAAATAATTTGGACTAAATCCAATACTCTCCTGAGTAACCTCTCTAACACCCATAAGCAGCCCCTCCTCCCAATCAGACCCAAGTTCCACACAATATGACCGCAGCAATGACTTCAGGGTCTGATGAAATCTCTCAAGGGCCCCTTGACTCTGAGGGTGATATGCACTGGAAATGTTATGACTGATTTTCAATTGTCGCAAAGCCTTAGTGAACTGATGGCTAATAAAATTAGAGCCCTGGTCAGACTGGATAATTTTGGGAATGCCAAATGTTGACAAAGTCAGTTAAACTATATAGAGTATATCGAGTATATAGACACAACTGTAAGTAAATACAGATAACCGGTCTTTGATCTAGGTAAAGGACCTACACAATCAACAAGCAAATACTCAAATGGTTTTAACATTGCTGAAATAGGTTGGAGGGGAGCCACAGGGATTTTCTGGTTTGGCTTACCAGTGAGTTGGCACACATGACAAGTTCGAATAAACTTGGCCACATCTCTTTTTAATGCAGGCCAAAAGAATTTACATTGCAATCGATCATACGTTTTCCTCACCCCCATATGTCCAGCCAGTCCATCATGAGGTAACCTGATCACAGATTTTGTCTAAATTTAAGAGAAACTACCACTTGAACATAAGCTTTAGTGATTGGTTCAATTTCACTGACCCACCGTCTAAGTAACAACCCCTCTTTTAGAAAATAGCAGGAAGGTAGCAGAGTCTCAATATCTCCAATACGGACCATTGAAAACAAAGGTTTAAGAGTTACATCAGCTAACTGGTCTTGAATAAAGTTCTCTCGAAGGACATTAAAAATAGAGGGCAAAATATCTTCTCACACTCCTTTCTCCTGAGAGACACTCCACAAAAAAAAAAAAAAAAAAAAAAAAAAAAAAAAAAAGAAAGCCCGAAAGGGGTTTTTTTTTTTAG
>NW_015506407.1:137868-183121 GCF_001515645.1 Sinocyclocheilus grahami
AAAAAGGGGTGAAAAAATGTGTTGCTCCTCCTCTCCTCCAAGGAAGTACTCAAAAAAAAAAAAAAAAAAAAAAGTCAGATGAGTCCGAAGTGATGTTGTCTGTTAAGGTCATACCAAGTGGTTCACCTTCAACTGTCCCACCACCAACTTAATTTGATGAAAGACCACCCTCACCAACATAGTTTTCAGAATGAACAGGTAAAGTTTTCTCCATGGTTACCTCGATGTCAGGGTCTAAAGAAACTTCACCTTCACACAGTCGATTAGCTTTAAGTTGTTTTCTTCTGGCTTGGGTAACCGCACAGGAAGGAAACACATGGGGAAATTTCTGAGCACATTCATCAGGAATATCTGCAGACACAGGTAAGGAAACTAAAACGGTAGATGGTACAAGTTGTGATGTTCCCCAGACATTTCCCTGAGCAAGATCATTCCCCAGAATAAAAGCAACAACTGGCACAGGAAGAGATGATCGTACTCCAACAAGCGCATCACAGGTTACAAGATCATAGGCAAGATGTACCTTGTGTAAGGGAACTTTTAAGAAAGTCATTTCTATCCCCCTTATCAATACATACTTCCCTGTTGCAGTCTGACCTGAGAGTGGAAGAACTCCCTCTAACAAGGATTGAGCATCTCCCGTGTCTGAGGATTTGCACAGAAACTTTTTCTTCTTGTCCTGGCAGAGACACGATGCCAGTAGTAATAAAATGGAGCATACTCTATATAATTATCCCCAACATCTACTGGTGTTATCACCTTCTTACCCACAGAATTCTGTTCACGAGTATTAATCTCCAGCAGTTCAAGCCCAACTAATCCAACTGGCTTAGCAGATTTCTTTAAAGTGGTACATTCAGAGATTTTATGTCCGACTTTGACAATAAAAGCAGACCAACTTACCTTCTTATCTGATAAAACATTCTGACTCACAGGGGGCACACTTAACAGTGCCTGATGTAATCACTGGAGGTGTCCACCGATTCCGAAACGACCTATTACTCTGATCACTTGACGCTCTATCAGGAAAAGAAATGGTAACACTTTACTTGAAGGGGTGTGCATAAGACTGACATGACACCTTCATAATCATGACATGACACCTACATGTCATGAATATGAAGGAGGTTTTATGCATGTTTATGACAACTGTCATTAAGTGTCATTCGCTCAGTTATGTCATTTTTAATGCAAATATGACATTATTTGACCTAACCTTAACCTACCCCTACCCCTACCCCTAACCATAGCCCATAACAAAGACATCTCAAACAATGTCATCTTTGCATTAAAAATTACATAACTGAGCAAATGACACTTAATGACAGTTGTCATAAACATGCATAAAAAACCTTCATATTCATGACATGTAGGTGTCATGTCATGATTATGCACACCCCTTCAAGTAAAGTGTAACCAAAGAAATTCTGTGAGTAAGAACAAATTCATCAGCCAACACCGCTGCATTAGCTAAGGTCAGGGCCTTCTGCTCATTCAAGTAAGTAGATACAGACCCTGTTACACAGTTTTTAAAATTCTTCTACAAGAATTAACTCCCTCAACTGGTTCAATGTTTCTACCTTCTGGGACTGACACCATCTTGTAAACGATCTCTTTTTCTCGAGCGAATTCAACAAGTTTGTTTAAGTTTTTTTGTAACCCTGAAATCGTGGGCGATAAGCCTCGGGCACTAACTCATACGGCGGTTTTTACTTTAAAATCTGCATTTTCTTCAGAAAAAGAAGCAAACACTTCCTGAGCTTTCCCTGTTAGAACACACTGTAGAAGTAAAGTCCAGACTTCTTCTGGCCATTTTAGAGAAGCAACTCTTTCAAAATGGGCAAAATACTGGTCTACATCACGTTCACAAAATGGAGGAACCATCTTAAGGTTTCGACCAACATCAAAAGTAGTCTGCACAACCTGAACGGATTTAGAAGCTTCCGCTTTCTTAACTTCCAGTTCAAGCTCTAGCTTCCTCATCTCATACTGCCTCCGTTTGCATTCACTCACGTGCATACTCTAGTTTTTTCAACTCAAACTGAGCATGCTTGAGTTCAAGCTCCAATTTTTTAAACTGAACCCAATTTTCCCAGTCCTTATCTTCTAATGCTTGAGTACCTTCAAACGATAGTCTCTCCACTTCAAACTGTGTTCTCCCTGCACTTGGAGACAATACCTTACCAAAACTAGTCTCATCTCCTATAACAATAATTCCTTCGGCTATCAACTGGCTTAACAGCCCTAAATAAATCTTCCTTGCACTTTTTATCATTACCAGTCAAAACAATAGCATGACTCTGCGAGTTCTAAAAGTTGTTCTTTGGTGTACCTATCTAGAAACTTCTCAGAAAGTTCTACATTCAATTCCCCACTGAAAGTCATTTTGAACTAGCATAAAAAAATTACACCGTGAAGATTAGTTAATAAATTGACACCAATAAACCCAAATAATTCTAATAAACCTCCCTTTATAAAAAAAAAGTGCCAGAAAACATCCTAGACTTAAATGATTATTCAATATTACCCATTCTGACATTACATTTCATACAGCCTAGCTCAATAATCCACTAACAGTAGAAACACATAAGATCAAGATGAATGAACACGCAATCTAATTTTCTAGTTCTATCATTCAAATTAATCTCCACAGGCCATAAAGTCACTGTTTCAATACAATGATTCCAGTGCTTCAAAGGAGGACAAAAACAATGCCGATTTACAATAGTAATTTATACAACCCGCATAACCCAGCGATGCAATGCTAATTGCAAACAGTTAAAAAAAATAATAAATAAAATCAGTCGTACTCAATAGGCTACAACAGCTATTTCAGCCTGATTCACTAGTCATCTATAACCTGCCGTTTTCCTTAACACAAGATTTTCTTGTAAACAAAACCAAGTTTTACATTTTAACCGGTCTACACAAACATCAATTAATTCCTAATCTAAAGTGTCATAACTAGCACATAGTACCAACATGCAAAAAACATGCTCTCTTTATAATAAATTTAAGCGAAAAACAGGGAGAAAAAAAAAAATAGAGTACTAACCTAACTAGTCTTCAAAGGACTGCCAGGCTCGAGGCGACTTGAAACGCCGGACCTCGTAACAGCCGTTCTCCAAATGAGTTCAGCTGCGCCAGAAGCGTACCCCCACCCAGGATTTCCTTCCAAAAACTCCAAATAAAATACAAAGACTCCGATGTGCCTGCTTGTTGAAACTAACCTAACTAGTCTTCAAAGGACTGCCAGGCTCGAGGCGACTTGAAACGCCGGACCTCATAACAGCCGTTCTCCAAATGAGTTCAGCTGCGCCAGAAGCGTACCCCCACCCAGGATTTCCTTCCAAAAACTCCAAATAAAATACAAAGAAAACTAACTAAAGGTGCAAATACTCTGACACTAACAAGCAATAAAGGAAAAAAATATTAGTGGGCAAAAAAAATGTATAAGAGAGATAAAAAATTAAGAGAGACTTATGCTAAGGCACACATATCTTTTATACTAACACCATCAGAGGTTTAATTACTAATGGAATGCACCTGTGGCCCAACTAACGTCTGCACTGTTTAGCAGAGCCAGCAGGGGGAAACAGGCAGGCATAACAATGGGAAAGAGACATCGAGGCTATAATTCCCTGAGTGCACAGAGAGGATGAGGAAGACCGTGATGACACCCCTGAACCACACAATCATGAGGCAAGAGCGGGACAATCTGACTGCTGCTGTGTCTGCTCCAAACATCTGTGTGCTGCTCTCCATGAGCACGACTACCTGTAAAACATTTACACAGAGTAAAACATTTTACATCTCATGTTGACAGCATTTCATTTCATATGTTTACAATTACATGCTCATTTTTTTCATAGCTTCATTACTTTTGTGGTGTAGTGGGCAAAACTACTGAGCTGGTCAGCAGAAGGTTGCTGGTTTGATCTCTGCAGCCATCACCACCGGTGTGTCCTTCAGCAAGGTTCTTTTCTCCAGGTAGCTGCAGGGAGATTGGGGTCCCTGTAATAAGAGCACTGTGAGTCACTTCGGATAAAAGTGTCTGACAAATGAATAAATGTAAATGTGATTTTTGTAAATAATTTTGTCTCTGGCACAAACACTCAATAAAAATGCTTATTTCTTAAAGTTTATTTCTTCAAGGTACTACTATAATATAAATGCTTACATATATTTCATACAGTTTCTATTTGGGGGGTTTAAAGGGTTAGTTCATCCAAACGTATAAATTCAGTCATTATTTACTCGTCTCCACACTGTTCAATCATTGTTTTTTTTGTTTTGTTTTTTTCCTGAACACAAAATGTGATTTTGGTCAAGTCTGTCTTGATGGTCTCTGTTCATACAATATCAGTCAATGGAGCCCAAATTTCAGAAGCTTCATGACTTTATTTGATGATGCATTTGAAACTCGGGCTCCATTGACTGATGTTGTATGAACAGAAACCAGCAGGACAAACTTGACCAAACTCACATCCTCAATGTTCTCACTGGCTCTGGGGTCACTGAGGATGAAGAGACCAAAGCAACATCCAGTCCTGATGAGGCAGTAAGGGCAGCTGGAGTGATGGAGCCTCTCATCCATGGCACTGGACCATTTCCAGGATGCTGCTGTGGACTCCTCCATCTTCACTGCTCACACCAGTCTGCAGACATTTCAGATCACACAAAGATGCACAAACACAATACAAAGCAGTCATTTTAACAGCACAATGTAATTTGATTTCTGTATTAGAAGTAACAAAATGATCTTACTTTATATTTTTGTTTCAGGTTTTCGGGGTTTTTTTCCCACACATTTTTTCACATCAACTTTCCTTGCAGCTCCTGCTCCACCACAAAAGCTCTGCAGAAAACGCACTCTAGATGTTCTCGAACCAGAAAAGTGCTGTGATAACTCTGTTTGAAATTACAATAATTCAAATAAACTACAACTTAAGATTTAAAAGATGTTTTAGTCATTTCTGTAGTGTACTCACTGAGAGCCTTTGATGCCAGCATTCCTTCATCAGTCACTCTGCAGCGGATAAACACACGTGTGTCTTATCTGTCCCTGTAACATCCAGACAAGAGTCAAGTCACCTCTGTGATTTATCTGCTCAATACTGCATTTACATTCAATTCAATTCTAGTTTATGTAACGAATCAGCTCATGACAGGAAATATGAATAATTAACCATAACTAGTTATAATTAACTATTCATATTTTAGATCCGCTGTAGATATTTAGCTGACCTCTCAGGGTCAACTGTCTTGTCAATTCTAAGAACGTTAATTTCCTGGTTAAGGGAAATAACTTTCTTACTGTACAATTCTACAAAAGCTTGTAGTCCTCTGAGGGGTTGGCATCATATCTTCTCAGGTGTTCTGGATCCAGACTGAAGCGTGGCAAAAACAGAGAAACAAATAGAGACATAATTAGCGTAGCTGCTGTTCCAACCAAGCAAATTTGATTTGTTTAACCCAAACTAAAGAATAATAATGTGCATTTGATCAGATATAATGCCAGTACAAGATTATTAGATGCATTATTTGAATGCTTGGCCATTCGAATACATGTTGTGTTAACTTATTTTTTTATCCAACACAAGTGCTCCACAATTTATCAACAGTAATGGAGTAATTAGTAATTAGAGTAGGGAAGTATGCCATTTTCGGACACAGCCACTGACTTTTATGACAGTCACTATGTGACCAAAAAAAAAAAACATTTCAGGTGACTTGTCACTTTTGACTGCGAAACACCACAATTGTGACTTCCAAATGAACAATACCAGAGGGTTAAGTCAGCGATATTAAAAGACCAGATTAGGTATACGGTTTCTTAAATTGTACTGTTGTGACTACATAGACGGAGAACAGAAAAGCAAGTATACTTGGTTTATTCAAGCAGGATCGTCAGAAAACTAGTGATGGGACAATTGATACCGCAGCTCTGATGTAGTTTTCAAACCACTATTGTATCACACAAACTGTGCCAATGCTTGCATCGAAATGACAACACCATGTGATTGATGACGTTTGAAGCTTCGAACGTCATGCAGTATCGGAAGGTCGGGAAAGCTGGTTTGAAAAAACTGGCACTTCACGATCCCACCTGATGCATAAAAGGATTATTTAGTCACTTTGAGGGCTGTCAGTAGGACATTTAATCATGTTTATAACTGGGGTCTCAGAGACCCCGAACACAGCATAAGCTTACCCAAAATATTTTTTTCAGCTACCCATGTAAATTATTAATTATTGGCACAAATTTATTTAGTTCAAGTTCAAGTTCAAGTCTTCTTTATTGTCAATTCTTCCACATGTACAGGACATACACACAGAGAATTGAAATTGCGTTACTCTCAGACCCTTGGGTGCATACAGATAACATAAATACAGATTAAATACAAAATACAACTATACAAATATACAAATAAGGTCAAATGTAAAAATATATATATAAAGCACAAGGCATATGGCAGATAGAGTGCAAACCAGTAAAGTAAACAACAGTGCAGAAATAGTGATTGTAGTGCAAAAAAATTATTTGTAGTGCAAAAGAGCTTATTCAGACTGATTAAAGTGACAGTGTGTGTGTGTTTATTTGGGAGTGGGAGAGTCCGTTAGAGGGTCAGAGTTCAGTGGTGCGTGGGGCAAGAGAGGGGAGGGGGGGCAAGGTCGGGAGGGAGTTCAGCTTCCTGACAGCCTGATGGATGAAGCTGTCCTTCAGTCTGCTGGTCCTGGCCTGGAGACTCCGCAGTCTCCTCCCTGATGGCAGCAGACTGAAGAAGCAGCGTGTCGGGTGGGTGGGATCAACTGCAATGCAGAGGGCTTTGCGGGTGAGACGGGGGTTGTAGATGTCCTGAAGGGAGGGGAGAGAGGCACCAACGATCTTCTCAGCTGCTCTCACTAGATGAGATTATATCAGATTAGATATTGTATTGATCCCAGATTGATTCCACTCTTGAATGTCACAGACTTCTGAAGCTTTGTTTGGTCACATGCTTTTTCAAACCATACTCTGCTCTGCGATGATTTGTCAGAACCACCACCAGATGTCGCTAATGCACACTGTGTTAAAAGCTTCGAGTATTGAACCGTTTTTCAGCACAATTTCTTGAAAGCCTCAAACACTTCAGAAAGCCTCGGTTTCCCATCACTACAGAAAACAAAAGAGAGGACTTAGGCAAGTAAAACAAACAGAGTTGAGGTTGCAGCTCTTGGCTCAAACGATAACAGTTCCTTCTTATCTGTTGCAGGTTTGCAGAGAGAATAATCCGAGCTGATGGCCAGCGATGGAAGGAAAAGGAGAGAGCAGCCCCCAGATGATTAAATACACAAGGTGAGTAAATACACAAGGTGATTCTCCAGATAAGTCAATGTAGTAGTGATGTTACATATGACACTGAAGCTTCAAAGCGCGTATTGGGTAAGCAGCGCAATTCCTCACGAAGCTCTGTGCCGGAGCGCGTATTGTTTTCAGCAGGGGTGTGGACTCGAGTCACTTGACTTGAGACTCGACTCGGACTCGAGTCCCAAATTTGATGACTTGCGACTCAAATCGACATAATTAAAGAAGACTTGAGACTCGACTTAGACTTTGACAGCAAGGACTCGAGACTTGACTTGGACTTGAGCCCTGTGACTCAGAAAGACTTTATGATCAGATCAAAGTTGTTATAGACGCATCCCTGCAGCGTGCTTGCGCTTGACTGGCAATTAGCCAGAGACTGCTTTCAGGGAGCGCTGGATAGGCTAGTATAAATTAATGGAGTAATAGCATAATTTACGACAAAAGAACAGAGATAAAAAAAAATAATAATTACATGATTCGTCTAGTAGCGATCTCCGCTCGTGAAAAGCGCTGCCCTGTCCGTTTGATCGCCGCCCAGCAGACACGGAGCGGGCATGAGAAATGAGATGCGGAGCCGCGAACACTGGAGCTCGCTGTTAAATATTAATCACTTCTTTTGTTTGTCCGACACCGAGGTGCACCATGAGTGACGGATCCTCATCCCGACACGACCCTCGCACTCTGCCAACTCGATGTGCTTTAATTTTAATTTTAATTTGTAATAAACACCTCTCTATTACCTGTTTTTGTCAGATCTCCACAGTTTTTGTTCGATCAGTTACATATTTTAATTGCCTGTGCATTTTTTTTTATTTAAACCTCCATTAACCCTTAAATGCATGAATGTTTTGCCAATCATTATTACATATTCGGGTCTTTAGCGACCCGGACCTATATATCCAGCACGGATGGATCTTTAACTGCTGCAATAGCAAAAAAACTCTCTTGATATTTTAAGAACAAATTTTTTTGAAACTTAAAAGGGTTCAATTTGAGCAGATGATTTTACCATCGCTGTCATCGTCAGAGCGCACTTCCACAGTACATTCAGCATCTGCCTCATATTCACGATTTCAACCATATTCTCAAAACTATCGTATTCAATTACTTCATATTCAATATTTTGATCAATGGCAGCTTATTCACCACATCCAGCATCAAATGACAGTGACATTTATATTTCATTGCTTATAGTAATTGCTCTGCTCTGCAGAATACAGTAAAGCCATTCAAATCAGTTCAATTTTTGCTGATGATATTCGTTTGTTTTATGCCTGCGGTAATTATGAGTGAAACGTCACGTCATTATTGTGTATCAAACAGTGCCACCTTGAGGAAAAAAGATGCATTGCACATATTGAGTCATCAGATATGTAAATGTAGTTGCGCAGGAAAAAATACTTACACATTTACATACCTCGGGTCTCTAGCGACCCTATACACTTTTTACAAAAAATTAATCAGAAAACTGGCATTTTATATTTTAAAATTTTTTTCTTGTTATATTGTTTATAATTAATAGATTGAGGAATACTAAGAAAGTTGATGTCTTACTTAAAAAAAATTAAGGAGGGAGACCCGAGGTATGCATTTAAGGGTTAAATTTAAAGTTAATCCATAATTGAGATTTAAATCTGAGTTTAAAGTTATGGTGCAACAGGATTAAAATTAATCTTAAATATAAGTTAAATCCGATCAAAATGATGGGTTAAAAATGTAAACCTGCTTATTTTTAAAGGTTTGAAGTTTGGTGCAACAGAATTGTTAGATAAACCTTGATTTAATCTAGATTTAAAAGGAATCATTGCAAACCATTCAGCTATAATTTGAAGACGAAAAATGCACATTAGGCCTAATGTCTGAAGTGAGCAAGCAGCAATAGGCCTAATGATCATTTAAAATATAATTTGAAGAAGTGTTTCTTTCACAAAATGGGTATTGTATATATAACTATAAAATATAGGCTACTCATTTTTTCTCCCTCTTGCAGGCACTCATGTCACTTCCATTTCTTTCAGGATAAATGAAAAAATTCACATGTTGTAAATCAGTCTGTAGGCCAATAGCACACACAGCCCCTAAATTTAAACTATGCATATTATAAACTTAACATTTAACATACAACATTTCTTTCTATTAAATGATTTTGTCTTTGTTACTCTTAGTTATAAAGGATGGTAGCACAGCATTTTTGAATGATTGTCTGCAATCCATATTGCATGTTTCCTCTCACTTGCAAAGTATGCTTGCAGTTATTTATTCTAGTTCTTTCAAAGCAGTTCTTTCTGCGTTTCCGCTCACATATTTTTAAATCTGTTTCATTGAGGTTCCAAATAATGGCTCATTGGATTCGATATAACAACTAGAAGCATATAGCTATTCTAATGCACACATGCAAAGTATGTTGCAGCTGTTATTTCTATGAAATTATGTTGTCTTTGCTATTCTGTTACTAATAAAATTGTTTATTGCTTATCCTATTTTGGCACATTCCCTAAATTGAACTTGAATAGTTTTACTAAGGGCACCCATCTCACATGAAATTGAACTATGTCAAATATTCTACCTGCCTTCCTGATATAAATGACTATGAATTTGATATGGTAATTAATACTGAGACACTAATTTGGGCAAAAAGCACTAATGACTTGTTTAAGACTTGAATCTTAAAGCTGAGGACTTGCAACTCGACTTGGACTTGCCTGTCTTGACTCGGGACTTGACTTGAGACTTGAATGCAAAGACTCGAGACTTACAAAATAATGAATTGGTCCCGCCTCTGGTTTTCAGAGAATCACGTGATCAGCAGAAAATGAAGCCTCACTATCTGTCCAATCACGTGCGTGTGTCGGAATGTTCGAAATCCCAGATCTTACTTTACGAGTACGTTTTCATTCAGACTTATTCAATTACATTTTTAAAAACCCAGCCATACAAGTAATATGAAGAATTAAAAACTATTTCAGAATTTATTTTTTTGGCATATGCAATTCATATGTGTACATATTGATATTCAAATTGGCATTTAATGCCACAGTTTAATGGGTAAATAATTTTATCAGAGAGGGAATTTCAACAAACACACATATACTATTTTCACAGGCTTTTGGCTGCTATATTTTTTATTGACCACCAGATGGCGTTATTTTTGACACTCGCGAAGCTTTGAATCGTTTCCCAAAACAGTCAGAGGAAAGCCTCAGTGCTTCATGAGGCTTCATTGCCCATCACTACAATGTAGCAAAAACAAGACCAGACAACCACATATGTTTGGTGCTGGCTTATGTAGAGGAACTGATGAGGCTGATGGCAGACAGGTGTGGAGATTGTGGACTGTGCACAGGTGGTAGCCTGAGGGGATGATGAGAAATGTAGTTTACTGAGATGACTGGTTTTGTGACAGGCATGGTGAAAGGAGCTGGGGCCTGATGTATTAACGTTGCCTATGCACAAAATGGGCATGGAAATGTCTGTATGCAATTTTCCACGCACATATTGGAATTTATAAAAAATAAACTAGGCGTAAATATGTGCGCACCATACGGACACTCTAGACCGGGGGTGGCGAACGTCAGTCCTGGAGAGCCGCAGCCCTGCAGAGTCTTGCTTCAACCCTAATCAAACAAACCTGAACAAGCTAATCAAGGTCTGAAGGGTCACTAGAAAGCTACAGGCAGGTGAGTTTTAATTAGGGTTGGAGCTCTCCAGGACCGGAGTTCGCCACCCCTGCTCTAGACCATGCGTACGCACTCTTTTACTGGAGTGAGCGAAATAATGAAGCAAACAGAATTATTTTAAAGTCTGTTTTACATTTGACATACATGTTTAGATTAAATATGACACTCTCAATAATGATAATTATTATCCAGAAATTACAACGTTTTTATATGAATTTAAACAGAAATATTTGCAGTGGATGTGCTTGTAAGGTCCACGCACTTGGCCCAATGAAGGTATCCAGTGGTGGATGAAGGTTTCTTGCGTGTTCGGTCTTTTCAGTGCGCAAAGTTTTTCAATTTAGGTTTAACTCAAATCTGACTCCATTTTATTATCTAATCTGACTCCATTTTAGTATGACCTCGAATTTACTTTGTAAGGCAAATTGGTTGTTTGTTGGTCTCTAATTATTATTATTCCTCTTCTGACATTTGATTATTCAAGTTAACTCTTTACTTTATATTTACTCGTTCATTAGGAATCTATGTCGCTCAGGGTGCCTCACGGCGGCCGCTCTATGTGGGCCCCACGATCACAAACTCACCAGTCTGATCATTAGCCAGAGGTTATGACAAATACTATTTAATAGGTTGCCCATGCTTACCATTCTTTAAATAGTAGTTCTGTTTAGCCCCCTACAGTTACCCATGTACAACTTAGTTAAAGCTCAAAACAATAATCAGCGGTTATGCTAGAACCCTTTGTCTAGCCTCCGATAGTTAATATAACTACGTACAACTTAATTAAAGTTGAGACAATAGCCAGCGGTTATGACCAGTACTATGACTAGTCCCCCATAGTTAACGCAACTGAGTACAACTTAACTAAAGTCAAGCAGTTAGTCAGAAATCTATAATCTCACCTGATGTGTGCCATGCTCCATCTAGCCTGAGATCTGGTATGCACTTAACCCTGGACGCAGATTTGCGGAAACATACGCCTTCACTTAATCTACTTGAGAAAATAATTTCAGAGTAAGTCAGAATAAATAAAATGTAACAATTTATTATCAGTCAGGTAAATATGTATTATGCCAATTACATAGCCAATTCAAATATATCAAATCAATACAAGACATCATATTCTCATAGACAAATCTAAGAGTAAGATGCATACCTGACTTTTAGAAAAATACATAGTATGAAGTGTGTGGACACGCTTCATACTACGGGCTTTCTGGCTACAGAATCGCTCCGACCCTCCGATCCTTTAAATACAAAATCAAGATAACACATCCCCCAAATGGAGGCATGTACTAACAATTGGAATTTGCATTAACCCAGGTCTAGGTAGCTAGTTTACACCTCAATGGGAACAGAAGGTAATTTACATGGAAGACCCTGGGAGAGGGCACTCCCATTACAGTAAGCAAAATATCTCTTAACTCTTAGGATCTGTATTATCTTTTAGTCTACTTTTGTAAGATTAAGACCATTGTACCACTCGCCCTGAGACTATTCAAATTATACCAAACATGACTGTAAATCTTATTTGCATTTATATAGAACATTATATTCTACCATTGACCATTCTGAGTGAGCTGGGTGAAGAGAAGGATGGGTGAGGGGAAGGAAGGGGATGAGGAGGAACCAATGCATATGTGAGAGACGTTTTCCCGCATTTTCTCTCAGTGAGATGTGGAAACAGATGTCTGTATGTTAATACACTCTGTGTGTATTGTCTGTCTCAGAAGATCAAAGTGTCTGAGGTTCTGTAATTCTTACATGCTGCTTTCGAACAATTTTCCTGTGATATGCGATTTAATGCTTTAATCACAACGAGGATTGCTTGGCACGTCAGTTCCGCTTTAAATTGTGTTCTAAATAGCAAAACTCATGTTCTGAGAAAATACTTTTGCGTAAATAATAATGATGATCACTGATGTGAACTTGATTCTTCTGATGGCTTTGGAACATAGACAGCAACAACAGACATAAGGATGCACTCGTTGATCAAACCCCTTTCGTGCTTTTCCCAATATTGTGACAAACACCATATTTAAAAGATATAATTTGAAGGAAACTGTTAAGATATGCAAGTTTAATTTTCAAAATGTTTTGTTATTGACACAGTGAGTAAAAAAAAGATGGCCTATCTCCATTCAAATATAGGCTATAAACATTCTGAAATATATGTTTACCTTATAGGCAAAATTGCATAAATTTGAATAGCAATTTGATGTCTCAAAAAGCATTTATAGTACATATCTCATATTTTCCTAACGTATTGTACCCTTAACTGCATTAAACACGGTGTCACGTGGATGGAATATGCATGGAAATGATATGCAGATTACGTTATGCATGTTAAAACTAGGCGTTGTAAGCACCATATATGGCTATTTCAGAGAGGAGACAGGGTGGAGATTCATGTACGCACAATCTTCCGCTGACTGGGTATTACAAAGGGAATTTTTCGCAAGGTTCTGGTGTACAACACAAGGCACAAAGTTTCTCGTGAAGCGGTTTCCTCCCATAATCCATTAGAAAGAAAATGCTTAATGTGCAATTTAGTGAGTTGCTTTCATATTCTGGTTAATCCGCTTGTCTGTACATTTTTAATAAAATGTACACTGAATATTGTCTTTTTATTTCACTGTCTTTGTCCATTAAGCCACATTAAGCATTTTCTTTATTATAATTCTCAATGGGAGGAAAACGCTTAAAGTGCATTTTAGCATATTGTATTCATATTCTGGCCACATCTGCTTGTCTGTATATAGGCTAGTTTGCAACATCATTATACTAAGTTTGGTCTTTTGTCATTACTGTCTTAATGCGTTAAGTAACATTAAGTGTTTTCTTAAAAACTGTTTTCTATGGTGGAGAAAAAGCTTAATGTAAGATTATCGACTTCCACATGGAATATTGTGCCATTGTCTGCAGACAAGATAAGTGTTAGAGAACATTGTTTTTCACTGGTTGTGGTTCTAGGACATTAAGCGACGTTAAGCATTGTAGAATGTCCCTTCCCTGAAGAGTTGTGAAAGTCATCATTGGTGTAATTCATTTTTAATATTAAAATAAAGTGATGTACAGCAATATTAAAATACCCAGCACTCTAATGATGCTGTGATGTTGTTGGTTTACATAATCAAAATTGTGTAACTATTGTTAACAAAAAAAACAAAACAAATTTATTTATGAATAATGAGTAAGTTGGTTACCCCACCAATGTCCAAAATCAAACCTACAGGTGACCTGCATTGCAGTAACTCAATATCTGTGCTATATTCTATATCTGTGGCATCAAGTGCTGGCAGTTTTGGAGGTCTGTTTGAATCAGTCAGTGCTTCATCCATCACACAAGCCTGTTGCAGTCAGATAACTCATATATTAAAGGCTTTGGCAGACATGACAGACTTTTTTTTAATCTTCTCAAACATGTTAGCTACAGTCTGTGTACTACCATGTGCTGTTCTGCTTCAAATACCGGGCATTAGAGAGCAATTATCACCAGCAATAGTCTAAAACCTCTGACATTGTAATTATACTTGAGTTTTCGTAAGACCTGCACCCTATTCTGTCTTTCGTTTAGAGCGGGTATATCCAAAGTAATAAGGAAAAGGACAGGTCCCCCCTGTATTTCTGGCATGGGCCTCCCTCTCTCTGCTTTGTGCTTTTGGTGGACTAGTACTAGGACTGAGCCCTGATTTGGCCCAGCTGGAGAGAGGGAGTGATGAGAACTGGACTGGTGCAGACAGAGCTAAAGTAAACAGTCGTGGTGGCTGGGCAGGCAGTTAGCAGCCCTTGGACAGATGATCAGGGGGCCTACGCAGACCACACATGCAGGCATGCACCAAAGGACCACACAGGGTGCTCGGCTGAAGGGGGAAGAATGGGGGCCCTCAGCAGGCAAATGCATGGCCCATCGACAGGGCACTCCTACAGGCAAAGGCAAGCTCTGGGTCAGGGCCAGGCCTGAGGAAAGTGTGAGGTGTTCAAGACATGCCATCTGTGTGCATACAAGTTGGCAGAAGAAGGCAGACAGGTTTTTCTCTTTGTTGTGCTGGAAATAAACTTTCAATGTGAAGAGGTCTGAGTAAACACAAACAGGTAGCAGCTCATAAAGACATAATTTTCCACTGCCTTTATGAAGAGGCAGTGTACACCTAAATAAAACCAGGACAACTGAAAAAAAAAAAGTTAAACTAACGGGGGGAAACAAAAACAAAGAACATGCCATTTAAAAGCAACACACTGTAAGATATTTAAATATTTCACACAATATTAAAAAAAAAATCAATCATGTTTTAAACTTTTGAACTAGATCATTTGTGTAATTTCAGTTACAGTTTTTTTAAATTACTTTGGTGCAGTTTTCAAAAGCAAAAGCACTTCAAAAGCAAGTGGTACATTTCCTAATCTAAATTGCAAATTTTTCAACATTTTGTTAGTACAAAACAGAAAATCACAAAGTTACAAAAATAAGTGTTTCATATAACTCTGTTTCATACAGTTATAGGAATGTGAAACAGAGAGTTATATGAGTTATATGAATGGTATATGAATATGAAGCAGAAATAGGGGAGAGCGGGGCACAAAGTAACACTTTTTAACTTTCTCAGTTTGTGTAAATCCACATGGGGTTCAGAATGTATTTTTTTATCCACAGTAATTTTACACTTGTCTAATACAAATATGTCGCTTTGTTTCATGATTACAGTGTATACGTTTTTCTTTATTTACCCTCAATCAATCATGTTTTAAACTTTTGAACTAGATCATTTGTGTAATTTCAGTTACAGTTTTTTAAAATTACTTTGGTGCAGTTTTCAAAAGCAAAAGCACTTCAAAAGCAAGTGGTACATTTCCTAATCTAAATTGCAAATTTTTCAACATTTTGTTAGTACAAAACAGAAAATCACAAAGTTACAAAAATAAGTGTTTCATATAACTCTGTTTCATACAGTTATAGGAATGTGAAACAGAGAGTTATATGAGTTATATGAATGGTATATGAATATGAAGCAGAAATAGGGGAGAGCGGGGCACAAAGTAACACTTTTTAACTTTCTCAGTTTGTGTAAATCCACATGGGGTTCAGAATGTATTTTTTTATCCACAGTAATTTTACACTTGTCTAATACAAATATGTCGCTTTGTTTCATGATTACAGTGTATACGTTTTTCTTTATTTACCCTCAAAAAATGGAAGTATAATGTGACAACATGCCCTGTAGGTAGGGTACATTGTAACATCTGAGGGGCACGTTGTAACATGATCATATGACAGCTTAAAATGTTATCTGATCGAATTAAAAAAAAATATACAAGACAAACTAAAATATTTTGTTAATAAAATAAAATAATAATTTTTTTTCAAATAAAATAATGGCGTTTTTTAAGAATTAAAAATAATTAGATTTTGGAGTTTGACAATGAATACATTGCAATCATGCTTGGGACGGCCCACATAAACGAGCAAAAATGCTTTACATGTCTTGAAATAATAATTTCTAAACATTAAACATTGACTGTCAGTCATTATTCACCTGTTTCTCGTTGTTTCTCATTAAAATTCATTAAAGTAAATAGTGTAAATTACATCGCTAATGTCATAGAATAGCACATTGTAATGCAGTGTTACAACGTGCCCCGTCTGCGCAACTGGAGTTTAAATCAGTTGCTGTCTTCTGCTAGTTAGCAAAGCATTAAACAAACTATCTAAACTGATAAATAACAGATTGGAGATTGAAATAATAGCAGATTTGTCTCATATTAAATGATTAATAAAAACAGAGATTAAAAATTTACTTAAGCCAGAATTTTAATTTTACTATGGTAAAATAAATGTTCAGCGATATCTTCAAAACATTTTTTTAATTTTGGCACACTTTGTTTCTATATAATGTTGATATGGTAACTAATAAATGCTGTAAATTTTGTTATGCTACCATATGTGTTACAACTAACCCCGTGTTACTTTGTGCCCCGCGCTCCCCTAGTTGTTTCATATAACAGTTCACAGTATCTTCTTTTCATAATGCTGTTACTATCAAACTTTTCAGAGAGAGAGAGAGAGAGAGAGAGAGAAAGAAGGAAAAGAAAACAATGAATGACTGAGCCCATCCGATTGATCAGAGATACATCAGAAGAGGGAGACATGTGGCAGGCTGTGGCGGTTCTACATTGAATTACACCCTGGGCGAGACCCCCTTCGAGCCCCAAAAAACCCCCACAAAATTCTGCACAAACAGTTATATTTTATTATAACAACATAAGTGAAAGAGAAAATTATATTTCTCAATTGCACAAATCCTTCATTAGGACATTTGAAAAACACACTTAAGAGAATCCAGTTATTTAACTATTCGAAGAAAGTCGAGGTGTGACTGACTTTACCCGACTAATTCCATTTTATTGCTCTATACTATGAACTGTCCCCTGCGCCGCGCCGCGCCGCGCTCCCCTTTCCCTTTCTCACACAGCTTCTGTGCACGGCACCTTCTCAGCAAGCAGGGGCGCCAATTCGCCAATTCCCCACACAGTGAAATTATAGATAATAGAAAACCGCTTCGTGGTGGCGGCGGCAGAGGATTTTTTTTAACTGCTCGTGCCGCCCCCCATGTATCATGAAAAAATGCCGCCCCGGGTGGCTGCCCAGTTCGCCCGTGCCAAAAACCACTACTGGTGGCAGGTAACTGCTATATCCAATCATTTTACATTACAGTATTCTGTGATAATGCAAACAAGTTTTAGTATGGTATAGACTTGACAAATTACTGTAACACCCTTTATCATAAGGTCAATCAACTCTTCTCTCACATACACTGTTACAGTGAGATAATTTGCTTTATCAAAAGGTGTGAAAAATACATGATACAGCCATGAGGTTTTTGTGCTAGAACAGAGTTTGCTACTCATGGCTGTGCCATATATTTTCCCACCTTTTGATAGCACACTGGATATAAATATTGCCCTATCCTAAGAAACCATACATCAATGGAAAGCTTATTTATTCAGCTTTCAGATGATGTATAAATCTCAATTTCGGAAAATTGACCCTTATGACTGGTTTTGTGGTCCAGGGTCACATATATGTATGTGTGTGTGTGTGTGTGTGTGTGTGTGTGTGTGTGTATTAAATATGTTCAAAATAACAGATGAAAGTAAATAATTTAATGCCCTGTTTTATGGAGAAATAAATCCGTAAACGCATTATAAGAAAACTTGTTTAATAAATTTTGATTGTGCATGTGGTAGGGGATACATTCACTTCAGAGTAAGAATTTAAATAAAGCGCTACAGACAACGGACAGCTTCCAGTTTTGTTTAATAAATAAAACAGCTTTAACTTGTTTTTTTGTTGTTTTTTTGGTATTTGAGACACGGGTTCTCCATGACCTTCTCTTCTGATGGAAACATTAACCCACCTGCATGGGAACCGCGAATAGAGGAAGACGATAGAACTGCAAACAAATCAATCAATGGAGAAGATTTTAAAAGCACGCATGTTTCATATGAGGTAACAATATTTAGACAATCTGTATTTAACTGCAAATATATTTAAATGTATTTAAATGCATCTTTTCTCATATTTACAGTACATATATAAAGACATTAATTTACTTTTATTTTATATTTAAACAATACATTTATTTAAATTCTAAACCATATTTTTCTCATTCAAAATAAACTCATATGTATAGGCCTAAGCAAAACAAAAGTTGATATAAAAAAAGAGTAGAAAACAAGATAAATACGATGAGCATTATCAGAAAAAAAATAGAATTTTATGTGCGGCTTTCCGTGAAAGTAAAAGCATAAGTCGCTTTAGCTTAAATGTCTCGATGAGTGTGTGTGTGTGTGAGAGAGAGAGAGGGCAGCAGAAAGAAACAGAATGCACTGCCCATAGATCAGTGGTTTTTCAAACAGTTTGATGCCAAGAACTCCAAAAAATAATAATCCCTTTGCAGGTGATATAATTCCCTTCCTAAATTATAATATCAGCTAGACTACATTTTTACATGATGTGCTGTGTGAGAAAAATATATATTATAAGCATATATATCAAGTTCAAGTTCAGTTTATTTATAAAGCACATTTAAAAACAGCCACAGGCCGACCAAAGTGCTGTACAAGTTAGAATAAAATAAAAAATGAAGTACTCTAATTGATACTTTTGGGTATCTGAAGGAGGAGTTTATCTCTGGATCTAAGGCCTCTGGTGGGAGAGTAGGGGTGAAGTAGATCAGACAAATAAGAAGGTGCAATACAATTAAATTAAAAGTAATACAATTTTGAACTCAATTCTAAAATTAATCGGAAGCCAATGAAGGGATCTCAGAAGGGGGGTAGCATGATCAGATTTCCTCTTTCCCTTCAGGAATCTCGCCAAAGCATTTTGAACGACTTGTAAGCATGCAGTTTGGGACTTAGATATACCAAAATACAGGGAATTGCAATAATCCAGGCGAGAGGTAATAAGAGCTTGGATAGCAGTCTCCAAGGAGCGCTTAGGAAGAAAGGATTTGGTTTTTGATAGAGAACGAAGAGAGAAAAAGCCCAATGACCGCGCTAATCTGCTTGTCAAATTTGAGGCAACTATCTACCATCACACCTAGATTCCATACTTGGGGAGAGATGAATTGATTTAAAGATTCAAGGTCAAGGTGATGTCTTGGCCTGACTTCTGAGGAGTCAAAAACAATGACTTCTGTTTTGTCTGAGTTCAGAAAAAGAAAATTGGTAACACTTTCTATGAAGCCCGTATTTATAATATATTATAAGGGTATTCTTAAGGCATCATAATGAATGCATAATGCATTATAAAAAAAACGTATAATATGTTATATCAACTCATGAATAATCATAACAACAGTTATAATACATCATAATACTTATGTATTTGTGGTTATAAGTTTAAGAGTATGATTATTTATAACACACAATGAACACCATATTAAATCTACTTAATTTACAGAATAATGGACAGTATCATATCTTGACATTGTTTATTTAAGATCTGCACAGTATCTTACTACAGCTTGTGATTAGATATCAAACTGATAATACAATAAAAATAGTTCAAAGCAAATGTGTCATATTACACATTTATCTGATATCTGATCTTATGGCTGTTTGAGAGAATTTTTTTAAATTATTATTATTATTACTACTTATAAGTGGTCTTTGACCGCTTTAAGTAAAGTAGCATAAGAAAAATGGCAAGATATGAGACTTATAATACATTATGGGTGGGTTGGACCAACAAGGATTAATTTAAGTAAAGTTTAGAGCTAATCAAGGATTTGTTGATCTGGGTTTTATTTTAAATCGAGTTGTGTTGCACTACTTAATTTTAAACACAGATTAACAAATCAGGGATTAGAACTCTAACCTGCGATTAAAACCTCCATCTACAATTAATTTTCTCCGCCATGATGGATTCGCTCGTTGCTCGTGTCAAAAAAGGAAATAAACTTGTAAAATATTAATTAATAAACTGCTATTGCAAAATTAATAAACTGCTATTGTTATTCAAACGGCTGATCAAGCAAGCAATGAATACATTTTTGGCAGTGCATACAGATTTCATAATCCTGGAAATATATTTATAGTATCAATTAATGGAGTATGTTTTATGACAGCGCCGCCCCGTCCGTTTGATCGCCACCCAGCATCTACGCGGACGTGAGAAATGAGAGGCGCGATCATTGGCACTCACTTCATCATCACCGCCGCCGTTAAATGCTATACAGTATATTTCGGTTTTATTTGTCGTACGCCGAGATGCACCGAGATGAGTGACGGATTCGGGGGCCGACCAACGGCGGTGGAGCAGGTGGTGGAGGAGCCCGCGGTGGAGAGCCAACAAGCCAGGTTGATGCCGAGGATCCGGGGGGCCAAGGTGGAGCCGAGGGCTCTGGCGACAGAGGCGGGGATCCGGAGATCCTCGGAGGCCGGAGGCAGAGGTGAGTGAGACTACAACCCTGGCGACGCTGGAGGATGACAGTCCTGCGGGGCTTGCACCGCAATAATGGTGGCGAGTAGAGGGGCTGCCAGACGACAGCGGTGGAGCAGGCTGGAGTGGGTGGGAGGGCGGGCATTTTCGAGGAGCGGCCACTGGGGGGCGCTTTCTAGGAGCGGGCACTGGAGGGCACTTTCTAGGAGCGGGCACTGGAGGGCGCTCTGAGCTGGATTCGGGGGCTGGAGCCCTTCCTGGGAGGAACTGGGGATCAGGAGCCCTTCCAGGGCTGACCGAAAAATCAGGAGCCCTTCCTGGGCTGAACTGGGGATCAGGAGCCCTTTCTGGGCTAAACTGGGGATCAGGAGCCCTTCCTGGGCTGAACTGGGGATTCCGAGGTCTCTCCTCCTCGTTTTGACACTGAATTCCCTCCATCCGCTCACCCGCAGCCGTGATGCAGGAGTCGGAGTTCCCCTCCGCACTTTCCTCGTCTACTGCTTGCTCCTCCGTGATGGGCACTGTCGCCAGCTCTCGCACCTGGTCTGAAGTGTTGGGCTCAATATCCGATGCAATCCTCTTCTCAGCCGCGGGGCTTCGCTCCGGCTCGTGGATCGAGGAGGGAAATGGCTCTCAGTCATCGGTGGGCTCAGGCTTATGCTCCATACCGCACAGAGATGGTGGGCTGGGCTCAGGGTCCTGAGTGGGGCTGGTGTTGTTGTCAGCGATGTCCACGGTCAGATGGGACTTGCAGGACACCAGCACCCACTCGATGAAGGCGGTCAGGCTCTCTCGAGAACCATCCCCGGACAACTGCGCTCGTGTGGTGGCATTAAGTCCAACTTGATAGAATGAACAGAGGCAGTTGTCCGGGTAGTGCGTGAGGTGAGCCAGGGACATACGTTCGTGTGGTCCTCAAGAGAGCGTTCCCCCTGCTCCAGCAGGAGGATTTGGAAGGCGGGGTAATCCATAACATGAAAATAAAAACTGACAAAAACCGGAAAAACAAACGAGGAGAAAGATGCCGCTATACTTTACTTAGGGTCAGTCACGACACAGTGTATGTGGAGGCAGGCAGGACGACAAGGATTCCAATAATTACTCTATTAATGTAGACACAACAAGGCAGATTCAGGTAGGTGACTGACACACACACACACACACACAGGTAGGTACGCACGCACGCACACACACACACACACACACTAAAGCTCAGACAGTAACTAATATAGGGTGGATAATTAATGGCAGACAGGTGAGCACAATGAGGGTACTTAACTAATGAATAGTACAGGCTAAACCAACAAAAGGGGAAGAAACCACAATAAACAGTCTACAGGGGCGTTACAAGGTTTAACCTTGGCAATTTTCTAACTAGAAGGTACAGCTCCTTCAAGCAAATATTTGTTAAATAGCGACACCAGCCCAGGGCCGACAGTGTCAAATATTTGTCTCAAATAGTAAGGATGTATAGTGTCATGCGAACTAAAGGAGGGTTTAAGTTAAAGCATTACTTCCTTTACAAAATGTAGAGAGACAGGGTTGAAAGAAATCCACAGGACAGGTGAAGTCATCTCTGTTGGCATTTCCTGATCGGAGACCAGAAACGGCCCTCAGACTTGAAGCTTTATTGCCAAAATAACTAGAGAAATCCTCACAAAGTGCCAAAGACGGGAAGTGAAGAGAAATTACAGGGGGGTTTAGAACGGAGTTGATAACAGAAAACAGAGCTTTTGGTGTGTGGTGATGTTTCTCAATTAGTTTAGAAAATAGGAAGCCTTGGCTTTCTTAACAGCATACTGATTTGAAGATAGGCGATTTTTTAAATATCTAATATTAAAGAATGTCTTCATATCTTTAATATCTCATAAGAAATCTGTAATTTGTCCTTTTTCCACTTCCTTTTTGCTTTTCTACATGCCTGTCTCAAGGAACGAATACTATGATCAACCCATGGCTCAGACTTAGATGTAGATTTTGGCTGAAAGAGCTTAAAAGGAGCTGTATGGTTTAAAATATATTTCCATGCTGTATTTAAAACAATAAAATAATTTTTAGCATCAAAATCAGATAATAGAGACTCTAATGATAAAAGAGGGTTGACCTCATTATAGAGCTTGACAAAATCCTCACAAAAATGAGGCAAATGTTCACGGGTTTGTGTACCATCAGAGGCAGGTGTAAGAGAAGGCACTGGGAGGGACAATTTAAATAAAACAGGAAAATTATCAGAGATGACAGAATCAACGACTTCAACGTCAGTTACAGATAGACCATGTGATAAAAATTAGGTCCAAAATATGTCCATGAGTATGTGTTGGATGATTAACCCACTGCAGCAGGTTAAAATAGTCAATAATGTTTAAAAACTCAGGAGTTAGCTGCTTAGAGGGGCAACATACATGGACGTTAAAGTCACCTAAAATAAGGATGCGATCGTGTTTAGTGATCAAATCCCCTACAAACTCTGAAAACTACGAAAAGACTATGGAAAGACTTTGAAGTCTTTAATTAGATGTGGTGGTCGATAGATCAGAGCTAAGACCATAGGTTCAGACCAGTTCAGAAGTAAAATCTGAGCTTCAAAACTCGTGAAGGTGGCGGAAGATAACAGTCGGCATCAAGGTCTGAAAGAATCTTTAGCAATGATAGCTAGCCCGCCGCCTCTGCCTGATGATCGCGGAGCATTGTAAAAGTGATAGTTGGCTGGAAAGTTCAGAATATGGACTGAGGTCCCCTACCTTCACCCAGGTCTCGGTGATAAACAGAAAATCCAGGTTGTGAGCAGTAGTAAAAATCGTTCAGGATGTACGTCTTGTTCACCAAAGAGCAAGCGTTTATCAGCGCAATTTTTGGGGAGCGTAGAATGGTGCGCGAAGCAGATGCTTTGCTGAAGTGTCAAATATTTGTCTCAAATAGTAAGGATGTATAGTGTCATGCGAACTAAAGGAGGGTTTAAGTTAAAGCATTACTTCCTTTACAAAATGTAGAGAGACAGGGTTGAAAGAAATCCACAGGACAGGTGAAGTCATCTCTGTTGGCATTTCCTGATCGGAGACCAGAAACGGCCCTCAGACTTGAAGTTTTATTGCCAAAATAACTAGAGAAATCCTCACAAAGTGCCAAAGACGGGAAGTGAAGAGAAATTACAGGGGGGTTTAGAACGGAGTTGATAACAGAAAACAGAGCTTTTGGTGTGTGGTGATGTTTCTCAATTAGTTTAGAAAATAGGAAGCCTTGGCTTTCTTAACAGCATACTGATTTGAAGATAGGCGATTTTTTAAATATCTAATATTAAAGAATGTCTTCATATCTTTAATATCTCATAAGAAATCTGTAATTTGTCCTTTTTCCACTTCCTTTTTGCTTTTCTACATGCCTGTCTCAAGGAACGAATACTATGATCAACCCATGGCTCAGACTTAGATGTAGATTTTGGCTGAAAGAGCTTAAAAGGAGCTGTATGGTTTAAAATATATTTCCATGCTGTATTTAAAACAATAAAATAATTTTTAGCATCAAAATCAGATAATAGAGACTCTAATGATAAAAGAGGGTTGACCTCATTATAGAGCTTGACAAAATCCTCACAAAAATGAGGCAAATGTTCACGGGTTTGTGTACCATCAGAGGCAGGTGTAAGAGAAGGCACTGGGAGGGACAATTTAAATAAAACAGGAAAATTATCAGAGATGACAGAATCAACGACTTCAACGTCAGTTACAGATAGACCATGTGATAAAAATTAGGTCCAAAATATGTCCATGAGTATGTGTTGGATGATTAACCCACTGCAGCAGGTTAAAATAGTCAATAATGTTTAAAAACTCAGGAGTTAGCTGCTTAGAGGGGCAACATACATGGACGTTAAAGTCACCTAAAATAAGGATGCGATCGTGTTTAGTGATCAAATCCCCTACAAACTCTGAAAACTACGAAAAGACTATGGAAAGACTTTGAAGTCTTTAATTAGATGTGGTGGTCGATAGATCAGAGCTAAGACCATAGGTTCAGACCAGTTCAGAAGTAAAATCTGAGCTTCAAAACTCGTGAAGGTGGCGGAAGATAACAGTCGGCATCAAGGTCTGAAAGAATCTTTAGCAATGATAGCTAGCCCGCCGCCTCTGCCTGATGATCACGGAGCATTGTAAAAATGATAGTTGGCTGGAACAAGTTCAGAATATGGACTGAGGTCCCCTTCCTTCACCCAGGTCTCGGTGATAAACAGAAAATCCAGGTCGTGAGCAGTGGTAAAATCGTTCAGGATGTATGTCTTGTTCACCAGAGTGCGAGCGTTTATCAGCGCACTTTTTGGGAAGCGTAGAATGGTGCTCGAAGCAGATGCTTTGCTTAGAGGACAGAGGTTGGCAGTATTTGCGCCCTCACGGCGCGGCCGGATAATAATCCGAGAGTGGAGATATTCCACTTGAACCAAAGAGACAGGAGAAGCAGGAGCAGAGGCAGAGGGGTCCGTCACGATTGACCTAAGCCAACGTGTCACCGGGGTTGGCCGACCCGTGACCGAGGCAGAGAACTGAGTACAGCCAGAGAACCAGCTCTCATGATGTCTTTATTCTGACGATCACACCCCCACGTTTCCCGCGTCTTCTCGGACGCTTTCTTGGAGTAGTGTCCAGAGGTAGGAAGGCCGGGACGTCCCGTAAGAGAGTCCCATGTGTGTGGTCGGCAAAAATGCTCAAATTTGTGTCCAAGACACCTACACAGGAACTACGAGTCTGACGATCGTACATGAGAGACTCAACATAGTTGTTGGACAGGAGGGCACATAAAAACATCCAAACAATAAACAGAGCCGAGAGCAGGAGACGGCTCGCCATGTACACAGGCGCCATCTTTTGATATATATCATAACTAGAAACCACAACTAGATCCTAGTGAACTGGCAAATGACAGACCCATTTCAAATATTCCGTTTATGTCTAAAATTTTAGAAAAAGTTGTGTCTGCTCAATTGTGTTCCTTCCTGCAAAAAAATTATCTCTATTAAGAATTTCAGTCAGGTTTCAGGCCACACTATAGGACAGAAACTGCAAAATTTGTTAAAATTACCATTGACTTGCTTCTTGCGTCAGACCAAGGCTGCATCTCATTGCTAGTTTTACTTGATCTTAGTGCTGCGTTCGACACTATAGATCATGACATACTCATAAATTGATTACAAAACTATACAGGTATTCAAGGGCAGGCTTTAAGATGGTTTAGATCCTACCTGTCCGATCACTACCACTTTGTTCGTTTAAATGGGGAGTCATCTCAGTTATCATGCCACAAGGATCTGTCCTAGGTCCTCTGCTATTTTCAATATACATGTTGCCCCTTGGTAATATTATTAGAAAATAAAGGATTAGTTTCCACTGTTATGCTGATTATACTCAACTATATATTTCAACAAGACCAGATGAAACTTCTAAATTATCTAAGATAACAGAGTGTGTTAAAAATGTAAAAGATTGGATGACCAATAATTTTCTTCTATTAAATTCGGATAAGACAGAGATATTACTTATTGAACCGAAAAACAGTACACAGAATATCTTGGATTAAAATGTGCAACTAGACAGATGTACTGTTACTTCCTCTACAGTCAAAAATATGGGTGTTATATTAGATAGCAACTTGTCTTTTGAAAATCATATTTCCCATGTTACAAAAACGTCATTCTTCCATCTTAGAAACATTGCCAAGTTACGAAACATGATACCTGTTTCTGATGCAGAAAAGCTAGTTCATGCATTCATGACCTCTAGACTGGACTATTGTAATGCACTGCTAGGTGGTTGTCCTGCATCTTCAATAAACAAGCTACAGGTAGTCCAAAATGCAGCGGCTAGAGTCCTTACCAGGTCAAGAAAATATGATCATATTACCCCAATTTTACAGTCTCTGCATTGGCTACCTATTAAAGGTGCATTAGGAGATCTTGGAAAATGCTAACTTTAGCCTGATAGCACTGAAAGCGAATGTCCCACCCTCCCTGCAATCGCCGTCCAAAGCCACGCCCCCTGAACACATATACGCTCACAGGTATCAGAATACCAGAGACAACATTACTACAATAGGCTACATCAGCGGTTCCCAATTCCAGCCCAGGTTCCGAAGTGAAGTAAACTTCAAAGGATTTCCCCTGCTCAGTGAGGAGGGAGCAATAAACACTGTGTAGGGATAATATCGATCGGAACACAGTTCATGCACGTAGCTCACTTTTAACAAGCTGGTTATCTGAATTGGGTGTGTTAACCTAAGCAAGACATGCAAAATATGCAGAGCGGGGGGGCACGAGGACTGGAATTGGGAACCGCTGGGCTACATCATATGTCTTTCACGGTGAGAAAACTTTAAAAGTACTACTATACCAGGATGGAAGATCGGGTTGTTGATATATGTCTGCCATTCTCGCTCTGTCTACACAGCGTGTGTGAACGCGCTGATGACGTATCCTGTCTGCGCGAACCGGGTGCGCAGAGGTATGCAAACACATAAGATGACAGGGAGGTAGGAAAGCTAATTAAAACGCTCGAACCGAACGTTTTGATTGGACGAACATTTCTTGGTCCTACACTTTCCACAGAATATATAAATTCAGATAAATACATTTAGACCACTTAACTTAATGATTGCTATCGGGATGTGAAGAGACTTTCAACCAGCATAACAAAAAATGTTTCTGAAGACAATCACCTATTGCACCTTTAAGTTCTGTATCAGTTACAAAATATTATTACTTACCTATAAGGCCCTTAATGGGTTAGCTCCTGTGTACCTAACTAGTCTTCTACCACACTAGAATCCATCACGCTCCCTAAGGTCGCAAAACTAATACCTAGGATAGCAAAGTCCACTAAAGGAGGTAGAGCTTTTTCGCATTTGGCTCCCAAACTCTGGAATAGCCTTCCTGATAACGTTCGGGGTTCAGACACACTCTCTCTGTTTAAATCTAGATTGAAGAGACATCGCTTTGGCCAAGTATTCAAATAATGTATCTCATAATCTTGTACTGCAGTTATGTCTGATCAAATGCACATTATTATTCTTTAGCTTGGGTTAAAAAAAACAATGTTGCTTGGTTGAAACAGCAGCTATGCTAATTATGTCTCTATTTGTTTATCTGTTTTTGCCACGGGATTGACATCTTGGATTTACACAAACTTCAGTCTGGATCCAGAACACCTGAGAAGAGATGATGCCAGCCCCTCAAAGGACCTCAGATGATGCCAACCATGAAACAACATACAGAACTACCAAATGTTGCTATAAGTTTGATTGCATCAAATAATAATTGCTGTTAATAGTGTTCATCATCTGTTTGATTACGTCTTTAATTTATTTTTCCGTACATTTCTGCCATATGTACATTAACTGACAGTCACCACTGATAAGCTACTACTAAATATTGTAGAAACTTAATTTGCTGTAAAGTGGCTTTGCAACGATTTGTATCGTGAAAAGCGCTATACAAATAAATATATATATATTTATAATTAAATAATTGTCTTTTACTGTAGCAAAAAACATGTTTAAAAAATATTATCTGAATTTTGTTTCTACCCACTAGCATAAAAGCAAAAAATATACAATTCTGATTCATCTGTATAAAGCACTTATATAAGATATCCATAGGTTCCATGTGACGTCACTGTGTTTTATCGCCGCCATTTTTGTGTCCGGTCACAGCTGCGCTACCTATTTTTAAGTCTATGGTTGTCAGAGAAGGATTAAAGAAGCACTCACAGAAGGATCACAAAAATTACAACATGTCCGGTATATGTTGTGTTGTCGGGTGTAACAACAGTCGTCAGAGAAACCCCGAACTACAATTTTACTCAATCCCAAATCTATCATTGACTCAAATGTGTGTGTTTTGAGCTGATGTCGGTTTTAAGTTTACAACAAATCAGGACTTTACATTATTACATTATAACTGTTACACTTGCCTTACCTATGTTAGGATCCTAAAATCCTGCAATCAAGTCCAAGGCTTACTGAGGTAAACGGTAGTAAAAGCCAAATTACTTGTGTAATCATTGTCAGGTGTGGCATGGGATAATATTAATGTTGAAGTTCTCAGGAAATATATTGACACTATGCCAGAGAGATAATTGCTGCAAAAGGTGGACATACCAAATATTAAAGTCAAAAGTGGATAAGCACAGTATGACTCACTTCGTCTGATATTTATTGTGCTCAGAGCAACCATCTGCATATTTTATGAACTTTATGAAATGAAATAATGTTTTGGAGGCAAAAAGGTCAATATTTTCATCTGTCAGTGGCCACCACTGTATATGCAGTATGGATTAATAAGAACGAAACATGTCAGAGAAAAATATGAAAGTTAAATTACCTTGCTCAGGCAGGTCAACATCTTGTTAGTAGGCTTGTGCGCACATTTAATTTTAATAATTTAATTATATTTTTGTATCTGTCTGCTTAGGAAGAAAAAATGACAACCCCCTGAGCCCTGATTATGTACCCAGCATTTTTGCGCACATTTCAGCTGAACAGCGACAGAAAAGCATTTATGCCAACCTTAGTTTTGAGCATACCCAGCAGATGAAGCGGAAAAGGACTGAGGCATTGCCTGACACTGACCGTGAGACTGTAGTGCCTTCCAGCATCATCAATGCCACTGAGGATGACACCATGGAAGTACAGGCAGAATGCATGCATGATGAGCACAATTACTCCCAGGCCATTCATAGCCCACACATTGTGGGACCATGCTCGAATGCAGCTTGCCAAGCTACAGTCGAGGCACTGAAAAACGAGTGTACACGACTTAGAGCTGAGGTTCATCGTCTAAAGGGCAAAGTTGATGAGCTGTCTTTAAATGAAGAGGAAACGATGACATGGTACAGGAACTCACAGGCCTTCCAAGCTATGCAAAAGTAATGGTTGTCTTTACTTTCCTGTTGGGATTTCTGAAAGGTAGTTCAAGACTGAGTCCCTTTAATAGCCTTGTGTTAACACTGATGAAAATGAGGCTTAATTTACCTTTATATTTCTTTGTCTATTTTTTTCACATGTCTAAGACAAGTGTTTTCAGAATATTTAATAGTACATTAGATGTCATGTATGTTAGACTGTCATCACTTATATATTGGCCATCAAAACAACAAATTCAGGTCAGTCTGCCCATGTGTTTCAGGGATAACTTTAACAATCGCACTTCTATCATTGACTGTTTTGAAATATTTATAGAGAAGCCTAAGAGCTTGAGTGCTCGTGCACAGACATACTCTCAGTACAAGCATCACAACACTGTGAAATATTTGATTTCAATAACACCACAAGGTGTTATATCCTTTGTGTCAAAAGGCTGGGGTGGACGAACAAGCGACAAGCACATAACAGAAAACTGTGGATATCTTGAGAAATTATCACCGGGAGATGTCATTCTTGCAGATAGGAGTGCTCGTGCACAGACATACTCTCAGTACAAGCATCACAACACTGTACTACAATGCAGAACCAATTATTATACAGTTTTCCTGTGCACTGCACAGTGTGCAATCTATGGTCTTTGAATATGTATGATTGTGTTGTCAGATGAATGTGTAAACAAATACATGACCATAAAGATCAAAGAAAAAACATTTTCGTTTTTGAATTTTATTAATATCAATAATGTACTACTGAGCAAAGATCAAGCTACATTTGTACTACTTGGAGATTATTTTTAACATTTATGTATATGAGACATTTGAAATCTCTCAGAAAAATGGTTCACAAAGCATCTTGCAAACAAAAGTTGATGACCTACAGGAGCTTCTTGCACTCTAAACATGTCCAAGTCTTTGGTACTCTGCTCAGCTTCAGACAAGACTTGTGGAAGTGTTTTCGTCTGCATTGCTCAGATGTGCAAGAGAGGATGTTGTCTGCATTATCAACAGGCTTACCACAGTAACATCCCACAGGTGTCTTCTCGGAGGTTGCAGTGGCGGAGAGGCGTGGTACAGTAAAGCATTTACCCAACAGCTCTGGTAGTGTCCCTGTTCTAATGAAGTTCACCACCTTCAAATATGCCTCATCAAAAAAAAACATCATCAAATGGGATGCGCTGTATAAAAATTTCTTGAGGTGTCCACACCACAAAATCACAGTATGCTAACTCTGCTACACGCATTTGGGCCTGCACTTGATACATGTAACTGTGATCTAGCTTTAGGCTCATTACACCTTCCTCAGTGACAGTCAAGCAGAACTGTGAGTCTTTGACAAATTCATTTAGAGTGCGGTCTTTTGTGATGAAAGGACACTTGATCTCTAACACTCCAGGCACATGGCAAGCAGGGGTCACCACACCATCAGGTGATGCACCGATCCATGGCAGCTCCGGGTTAATGATAAGCCCTGATACTGCAACGTTGAGGTCTGCATCGCCATCAGGTACGACTCTGGCAGTGTCCTCATTTACGAGACCCCATCTGATGAAAACAACAAAAAGTGAGCCATATAATTTTGATATTTTAGAGTACAATTCCTAGCCTAGCATTAAATTATCATTCCTGCACTTATATAAGGGCTGAACCGGTGTTTTTTTGTTTTTTTTGACTAAGTGTGATTTTGACTAATATTGCAACTCTGCTATGATCTGCGATACTGTAAGGAATTATCATATTTGCATAATTCTCATTTGAATTAAAAACAGAAATGGTCATTTTTGCAAGGATATGTACCAAACAAAGATGTTTTCTTAATTTCTGTAGAACATGATGTGTAGGCACAGACCCTCTGCAGCAAAACAATATATACCTTGATGCTTCAGTTGAAAACTGACAGGAGCGAGGATAACAAACTCTCTTAATCAAAGATGAAGATTTTTCTGTCCTGGTTGCCTCATGGAACACCGATGCAGTAACTCTTCCTGCTCTCTGATCAAACCACACTCTCGACTTTCTCTGTTCCCTGGTCTTTTCCTCAACTAACAAACACTCAAAAAAGAATTGAACTATCAAAAGAGCTGTAATTATCACAAAGGAATGAAGCTATTCTTAATGGATTAGGTGATGTTTATATATTGGGAATCTGACATTCTTATAATAATATAATTATTATTATATAACAGCTCTATTTGTATAGAATTTTTTAAAAAAGGCAACAAAGTGCTTTACTACAATCAATGTGAAGCATTTTATTTACACTTGCTGATTGTTTTAACAACACACTTGTTTTAATGACAGCCATTTTCATTTCTTACCTGCTCCGGTGTGAGATGCAGCTCATCAAAGGTCTTCGCACCCTCCTCCAGCAGTGCGGGCAAATCCATTTCAAGTCTGGTGCTTGTATAGAGAGTGGTCAGAGGTGATGGCAGATCCAATAGTACAGTCTTGGGCATGTATCTGAGGGAGTGGCCTTCGATGACAGAGAGGATTGCACTTTTCTTGGGATTTGCCTCTTGACCTTCACTTTGCTGGAGCTGTGCACAGAATAACTTGAACTCATCAGCAGATGGTCTGATGTGTGACAAATTGTCCTGAATTGCAACTTTCTCCTCGTTAGCGAAGATGTTAGACAACTCATCGTACTTCACTTTTTTCGTGCTCGGCTTTGTCCATGTGCATGGCTTCTCAGTGCATGCCTGTCCTTCTCTCTTGTCAACCAAAACTGTGTACATCTGTGCCGCAGCATGGGAACAAACCTCTCCCAACCCTGACATGCATGTACAATGTGCCATCACCACTGTCCCTTCCTCCTGCACCACTATCCATGGAAATGTTGCTTTTGTGTTCAGAGCCTGGGAATGACTGACCTGTTAAGTGAAAAATGTAGCATCTTTAATTACTGTGCCTTATAAAAGCTAATCTCTTCTGAGCTTGTTCAAATATCTAACGATATGACAATTAAACTTGTGTGGTAGTCTATTGTTTTGTAGATTAGAAAAGGCATGTGGCCATGATTTGCATTTTGTTTAGCCGTATTTTCATGAATGCGCTTAAAAGATGCAAATGAGTTGGATGGAAAACCTATCTACGTAAAAGGTCGTAACTAGTTCTGAAACAAAACAAGAACATCTATGGCTAACATTAACTGTAATGTTAGTTATCTGCGAGCTAGCGTGCCAATGTTAGCTATCCAGCTGTTAGCCCTTTAGCTGACTACTCGCTAACTAGCATGACTACTCTAGACTTTAATTTGATAATTATTGACTCACTTACATGTATGTATAAGATATATATAAATGTCCGGAAAAGTAAGTTGGGGCAGACGCGTTGCTGTTGCAAATCATCATCAGAGTCGGGATCCATTTGCAGCGTTTTGTAACGAATCAGCTCATGACAGGAAATATGAATAATTAACCATAACTAGTTATAATTAACTATTCATATTTTAGATCCGCTGTAGATATTTAGCTGATATCTTGTCAATTCTAAGAACGTTAATTTCCTGGTTAAGGGACAAGGTCAATCACCAGCAGATACAATAACGAGGGCTAGGCTGAGACAGAACGTGGGACGGGCAGGAGGTCGAGGCAGGCGGCAGACAGACACAGTAGAAGAATAATCCAAGTCGGGGCAGGCAGAGACAGATCAGAATACCATAAACAGTCCAAGGTCAAACGAACAGGCAAGATACAGGGTAAACGCTCAGAAGTGACAGCCGGGGCAAATCAAGACTTCGCAGTGAGTAGCTGTGAGTGTTTGCCTTATATGTGTGTGTGCATGATTCATTGCAGGTGTGTGCGTGCAATCAGTCCCAGGTATGAGGCATGATGGGAACTGGAGTCCGAATGGATAAAGTTAATATTCAGGCGAGAGTTCCCTCTGGTGGTGAGGAGGAGGTGGTACGGAAGCCTCCTCTGTAACAGAGCCCCCCCCTGCGAGCGGCTCCTGACGCGAGAAGGCAAGCGACGCCGGGGTCTACCACGAGGTCGAGGGGCCGGTTTCTCCGGATGCATCCTGTGAAACTCTTCTGTGAGTGTGGGGTCGAGGATATCTCCGGCCTTGACCCAGGATCGCTCCTCTGGTCCGTACCCCTCCCAATCGACCAGATACTGGAGAGTGGCACCCCGGCGCCTGGAGTCAAGCAGCTCGTGCACCCGATACGCCTCCTCGCCGTCAACCAGAATAGGTGGGGGGGTCTGCAGCCTGGCTCCCTCCTCCGGCTCTCCTCCCGGACCACCAGCAGGTTTCAGAAGTGATACATGGAAAGTGGGAGATATACGATAGTTAGTGGGTAGCTCTAAACGGAACGATACTGGAGTTATTTGTCTTACAATTTTGAATGGACCAACATACCTGGGACTGAGCTTCTTACAGGGGAGCCTGAGGCGCAGATCCTTAGTGGACAGCCAAACCCATTGGCCTGGGTTGTATTCGGGACTGGGACGTCGGTGACGGTTGGCCTGTTGTCTTGTTCTCCTAACGGCATGTAGCAAATGAGTATGGGCTCGGTCCCAGACCTCCTCACTGCGTTGTAGCCAGTCGGTGACTGAAGGGAGGTCGGTGGGCTCGCCAGCCCAGGGGAACAAGGGCGGTTGGATTCTGGAGATTCAAGTTGTTTGCCTCGGTCATGATATCCCACTGTACGAGTGCAATGAGGAGGTTCTCAGGAATAATACTTTCATTGACGTCTGAGCCGCATGTCTCCTCCGCTTGACGCGAGAGGGCGTCGGCTTTGGTATTCTTAGTGCCGGGTCTGTATGATACAGTGAACTGAAATCTTGTAAAGAATAACGCCCATCTTGCCTGTCGGGGGTTCAATCGTTTGGCCAAGCGTAGGTATTCAAGGTTTTTGTGATCGGTGAGGACTAGAAATTGATGTGATGCCCCCTCCAGCCAGTGGCGCCATTCCTCTAGTGTTAATTTCATGGCCAGAAGTTCACGGTTGCCCACGTCGTAATTCCGTTCGGCAGTGGTTAGCTTGCGTGAGAAGAAGGCGCATGGGTACATCTCTGCTGGTGATGCGTGACGTTGGGAAAGTATCGCACCGACCCCCGTGTTAGAGGTGTCGACCTCGACAACGAATGGGCGTTCTGGATCAGGATGTCGGAGGATAGGTGCTGAAGTAAACCGAGTCCTTAGTTCATTGAAGGCCTGTTGTGCTTCTGAAGACCAGGTCAGTTTAGTGGGGTGACGTTTATCTCGCTTAGTCATGGCGGTCAACGGCGCGGCGATCGAACTGAAGTTCCTGATAAATCGCCTGTAGAAGTTTGCGAACCCCAGGAAGCGTTGTAAATCCTTGACTGTCTGGGGAAGCGGCCATTCCAGAACTGCCCTGACCTTCCTCTCATCCATCGCTACCCCCTCCGGGCTGATCACATACCCCAGAAAGGTTGTGCTTCTCTGATGGAATTCGCATTTCTCCGCTTTAGCGTAGAGTTGATACTGAACGAGGCGCTTTAGCAGATAGGTGCTGAAGTAAACCGAGTCCTTAGTTCATTGAAGGCCTGTTGTGCTTCTGAAGACCAGGTCAGTTTAGTGGGGTGACGTTTATCTCGCTTAGTCATGGCGGTCAACGGCGCGGCGATCGAACTGAAGTTCCTGATAAATCGCCTGTAGAAGTTTGCGAACCCCAGGAAGCGTTGTAAATCCTTGACTGTCTGGGGAAGCGGCCATTCCAGAACTGCCCTGACCTTCCTCTCATCCATCGCTACCCCCTCCGGGCTGATCACATACCCCAGAAAGGTTGTGCTTCTCTGATGGAATTCGCATTTCTCCGCTTTAGCGTAGAGTTGATACTGAACGAGGCGCTTTAGCACCGATCTGACTGGACGAATGTGTTGTTCCAGGAAATTTGAATAGATCAGGATGTCGTCGATGTACACGATCACCCATCTGTTGAGCATGTCCCGAAAAACATCATTCATGAAGGATTGGAAGATCGAGGGACTGTTTGCCAGGCCGAAGGGCATAACCCGGTATTTGTAGTGCCCACTAGTGGTGGAGAATGCCGTCTTCCATTCGTCCCCCTTTCGAATGCGGATTAAGTTGTAGGCATTGCGTAGATCTAACTTGGCGTAGTATTTGGCCTGGCGGAGCTGTTCTAGCGCTGCTGGAACCAGTGGTAGAGGATAACGAAACTTCACAGTAATGTCATTAAGGCCACGGTAATCAATGCAGGGCCGTAACCCTCCGTCTTGTTTCTTTACAAAGAAGAACCCTGCCGAGGCAGGAGAAGTCGAGGGTCGAATAAATCCTTTAGCCAGTTCCTCCTCGATATAGGCTTTCATAGCTTCGGATTCAGGTTGTGATAGTGGGAAGATCCTCCCCTTTGGAGGGGTGGCGCCAGGTATAAGATCTATGGTGCAATCAACTGATCGGTGAGTGGGAAGTTGTAAAGCCCTTCTCTTACTGAAGGCTTCGGCTAGATCGGCATATTCGGAGGGCAGGTTTAATTCGTCGGTGGGTTGAACAGCTGGAACCGAATCCTGGAGGGGTGACCGTGTGATCCTGGATAAACAGCGGTATTGACAGGTAGCATCCCATTGAACGATTTGTCCCTCTCTCCAGGAAATGCATGGGTTGTGAGTGCGCAGCCAGGGTAGTCCCAGAATGATCGCGTGATTAGAAGACTGGATGACGTAGAATTTGATATATTCAGAATGGAGGGTTCCCACTTGCAGTTTGACTTCTTCGGTGATACGTAACACTTTCCCCTCTCCGATGGGTCGGCCGTCTAGCGCCTCCACTGCCAAAGGGAAATTACAAGGGGTAAGTGTGAGATTATGTTGCAGGGCGAATTCATGTGAAACAAAGTTTCCAGCTGACCCGGAATCTAACAGGGCGGTAGAGGTAATCGTTTTATCACTGACAGTTATTTCAACCGGCAATAGTATGCTTGAAGGGCAAGTAATGATACGATTGTTGACACTCACCGGTCGGGGTTTGTGTGATGGACGAACCGGGCAGGAGGATATCATGTGCCCAGCCTGAACGCAGTATAGGCACAGTTGGTTCTGCATTCGGCGCTCGCGGTCCTCGGGCGTGAGGTGAGTGAAGCCCAGCTGCATGGGCTCTGGTGTGGCATGGGTCTCTGGCATGAATCGAGGCATGGACCGGGTAGGACGTCGTGAGCGGATCAAATTGTCAATTTGAATGGCGAGTTCAATGAATTCACTCAAACTTCTCCCCTCATCTCGGCAAGCCAACTCCGACTGGAGCTCTGAATTTAGTCCCCTCCGGAACAGGAGTTTTAATGTGTCCTCGATCCAACCTGTCTTGGCGGCAAGGGTGTGAAAGGACAGAGCATACTCGGCTGCTGGTCTCCTTCCCTGCGAAAGTGTCAACAGTTGGTCTCCTGCACTTTTCCCCTCCGCGGGATGTTCAAAGACTTCGCGGAAGTGTTGGAGAAATGTGGTGAAGGTGGGAAATGAAGAGCCATCCACTCCCCACACAGCGGTAGCCCAATCCAGCGCCCTCCCGGTGAGCAAAGAACACACAAAGGCAAGAGTCTGTGGGGTACAGCGCGGGCTGTTGATTAACGAAGAGCGAACACTGAAGTAAGAACCCTTTGCATCTGGCGGGGTCTCCGTCAAATTTCTCTGGGAAAGCTAGTCGTGGGCTCACTGGGGATGTGGGTAATGTTAGGGGTGGCGTGGAGTGATCAGGCACCAGGGCTGGGTCGGCTGCAGCCGCGGTTGGCTTTATTTGTAGGCCTTGCAGTGCCTTCACTAGCTCCTCAGTGAGTGAGGTAAGCCGGTTTAGTTGGTGGTGATGCATGGCGAGCTGTGTGGCCTGCGCAGATAGCTCAGTGGATAGTTGCCTGAGTGCTGCTTGATCGCTGTGTGGCGAAGTCTTCTGTTGCGAATCATCATCAGAGTCGGGATCCATTTGCAGCGTTTTTATTGCATAAACAGACAAGACAGGATCAATCACCTGCAGATACAATAGCGAGGGCTAGGCTGAGACAGAATGTGGGAAGGGCAGGAGGTCGAGGCAGGCGGCAGACAGACAAAGTAGAAGAATAATCCAAGTCGGGGCAGGCAGAGACAGATCAGAATACCATAAACAGTCCAAGGTCAAACGAACAGGCAAGATACAGGGTAAACGCTCAGAAGTGACAGCCGGGGCAAATCAAGACTTCGCAGTGAGTAGCTGTGGGTGTTTGGCTTAAATGTGTGTGTGCGTGATTCAATGCAGGTGTGTGTGTGCAATCAGTCCCAGGTATGAGGCATGATGGGAACTGGAGTCCGAATGGATAAAGTTAATATTCAGGCGAGAGTTCCCTCTGGTGGTGAGGAGGAGGCGGTACGGAAGCCTCCTCTGTAACAGTTGCAGATTTTAACGGACACAACACAGTTTGAGGCAATAAATAAAGATCGCAACCAATAGCAGATGTTTTTTCCAAATATCGTTTCTTTTCAGTCTCATTTAGATGTGCTGTGTTTGCCATGTCGGACACAAATATGGCGGCGAGCAAAGAGGAAGTGGCGTCTTTGGAACTCATGGATATATATATATATATATATAATTCCAACGAAACTGTCATGAGTCCGGGCCCTGCGTTTCTCCCTCACCACCAGAGGTCGCCATCTCCCGTCCTCATGACTCCACACAACTGTCACTTATTTCACCCTCGGCTGTTCCTCATTTAATTGGACTATTTATACACCACACTCCCACCACTCTTCTTGGCTGAATTGTAAGTCCCTTGTGCCTTACTGGCACCCCGAGGAGTCACTGGAGGAATATGTCAATCGGGTTCTGTTCTTGAGAGGCTCATCCTTCAGGGTGGAGTTCGCTGCGGAGCCTGCTCACAGTTCTCTCGGAGCAGCGATCCAGGTGACTTCAGAAGTCTTGTCAGCTGTTCCCAGAACCTCATGCCCATTCCTGGGCCGTCCTGGGCTGATACGCAGTGTGCAGGATCCTCTGCGGAGGTCGGTGCGAGCGGCGGTGCTTGCTCACAAAGCTCCGGAAGCGGCGGTGTCCGCTCACAGTTCCCCCGAGGCGGCAGTTTTTGCTCCAGAAGCAGCGGTGTCCGCTCACATATCTCTCGAGGTGGCGGTGTACGCTCACAGTTCCCCCGAGGTGGCGGTGTCCGCTCACAATGCTCCCGTGGTGGTGCCCGCTGATGTTCCCTCCGAGGTGGCGGAGCTCGTTTCTGGCCTTCCTGAAGTGGCGGAGCCTGCTGATGTTCCCTCCGAAGCAACGGGCTCGCTTCTGGCCTTCCCGAAATGGTGGAGCCTGCTGATGTTCCCTCCGAAGCAACGGGGCTTGCTTCTGGCCTTCCCGAAGCGGCGGAGCCCGCTGATATTTCCTCTGAGGTGGCGGGGCTCACTTCTGGCCTTCCCGAAGTGGCGGAGCCCGCTGATATTTCCTCTGAGGTGGCGGGGCTCGCTTCAGGCCTTCCCAAAGCGGCGGTGTCCGCTCTCACTTACTCCAAGGCTGTGGAACTCGCCTCTGGATTGTCCCAAAGTGCCACCATTGCCCGTTCCAAGGCGGCATCTCCACACACACCGCTGTGTTGGCCGCTGGTTCTGCCCTGGGTCCCCCGTCCCGCGGCTCTGCCTCACCTCCATTCCTCCCCCTACTCTGCCATACCCCTGGTCGGGTGCTTGGGAACATCTGGAAGCTGTTCCATAGAGAGGGGGTTCTGTCATGAGTTCGCGATCTCCCTTCCTCCCGGACTCTATTCCCCATGACTCCACACACCTGTCACTTATTACACCCTCAGCTGTTCCTCATTGTCATGGACTATTTATACACCACACTCCCACCAATCTGCCTGGCTGAATTGTAATTAGTTGTTTGAAGGTTTGGTGGATGCATGCTCTTGTGCCGTATTTGTATCCCAATCTTGTAATTCGGCTTGTAACCTGTTTTGTTTCTTTTGTCTGCCTTTCTGTTTATTAAATTAATAAGAAGTTTCTCCTGCATTTGGACCCTGACCCTTTTTTCCACGGTGCACCCTTACCGCACCGTGACAGAAACATATTTAAATTATAGTCCTATAGAGCTGTAATGCGGTCAACAAACCTGGAACTACAAACCACTGGTTTGTACAGTATAAAAATCATTATGTCCATGAAATGTCCCCATATAAAATGGACATCCAACATAAGTACACACACACACATAGCCTGTGTCTGCTTTACTATCCTTGTGAGGACTCTCCTTTTTCTACTGTACAAACTGAATTTTCTGTCACCCTACACCAACACTACACCTAAACCTAACCCTCACAGGAAGCTTTCTCTTCAGTTTCTTTTTAATTTTTTTTCGATAGCTTACACATTAAAATTGGCAATAACACACAGTTACTAAAACCTTACACTCGAGGAGCAAAACCTCAGCCCAGATCTGCACAACTATAAGCACATTCTCAGCCTCACACTTTTTGCTAAACACTACACACATTGTTTTGCAAACCACTAAACACACTTCTCTACATTAGACAAAGAAATCTAACATAATGGGCCCTATTTTAACGATATAAGCGCATGGTGTAAAGTGCACTGCACAAGTGCACTCAGGGCGTGTCCAAATCCAATTTTGCTAGTTTAACGACGGGAAAACGATCGGCGCGCCCGGGTGCATGGTCTAAACGGGTTGTCCCTATTCTCTTAATGAGTAATGGGTGTTTTTTGGGCGTAACGTGCAATAAACCAATCAGAGTCTCATCTCCCATCCCCTTTAAAAGCCAGTTGTGCTTACGCCATGGCGGGTTCACTATTTACATGGTGGAATGTATTTTTTTCATTTTTAAAAATGTTTGTGTTTTAAAAAGGGTTGTGCACCCGCCTATAGGTGCATATTACTAACGCGCTCTTTAAATAACAAAGAAAACATATTGCGCTTGACTTTAGACCAGGTTTGAGTTGGTCTATGGCACAATCTATTTTCAGTTCCTCAAAATAGCAACACGCCAACAATGCGCCTGAACACACCTCTTTTTTAGACCAGCACGCCCATGGGCGCACAAATGGGTGCAAATGCGTTTGCGCCACATTGCGCCGGGTGTATGATAGGGCCACTTCTTTGCCATTTCAAGACACTGTTTCCAAAATACTACCCCTATAAACCAATTGATTAAACATGGCTGTCAGGTGTGCATACACTTAGGTGCTTAACTGTAAACGCAAAGATCAGGTGTAAGCACTATAAAAAGGCAACAGGTGAGTTTACCTGTCTTCAACAAAAGTGGAAGGCAATGTTGCAGTAAGAGGAAGAGGAAGAGTTAGGATGAGAGGGGCAGCCCATGGAAGAAGGGGTGTAGAGAGAGGAATAGGGGCAGGAAGAGGGAGAGGAAGAGGTAGACCTGGAGGACGTGGACAAAGAAGACGGGGACCAAATTTATCAGATGCTATTCAAGCAACCTTGGTTGACAATGTTGTAAACCATGGGTTGACATTGAGAGAGGCTGGACAGAGAGTTCAGCCCAACCTTAGCAGATATACAGTTGCTACAGTAATTCGGACATTTCGACAAGAGCACAGTGTAAAAAAAAAAACTTTTCTCTGCTGTCTACAGTACAATATAGCTTACTATTTGACCTCCATCGGTACTATTTGGTACAATTCACTGTGTTCCATGATTGAGACAATGTCTTGTGTGCTGTCTTGTGACATTTACTGTAACATGTATTTTGATTGATCTACATAGGATTGAGGGTCAAGAATGTAGAGGAGGAAGGGTCCCCATATTCACAGAGGAACAAGAGACAGCTATCATAAACATGGTTTTGGCCAATAATGCGATACGTCTCAGAGAAATTAAGACAAACATCCTGAATGACCACACAGTTTTCAATAATGTTCATCAGGTCTCTCTATCAACACTGGGGCGAATCCTAAAAAACCTTCACATACAGATGAAACAACTCTACCGAGTGCCATTTGAAAGAAATTCTGAAAGAGTAAAAGACCTACGGCATGAATATGTGGAGGTAAGTAATGTGCACTTCAGTATTGTCCACTGCACACGGAACCTTTTTACATGTTGTCTCTTTTCTTTTTTTTTAAAGGGTTTTGCTAATTGATACTGATCCAATCCCACATGAATTTATCTTCATAGATGAGGCTGGGTTTAACCTACATTTACGACACGAACTTACGACAGAAAATTGGGCATACAGTCATTTCAATGCAAAACTTGCAATTTATCAATATGGACGTGAGAGGTGGCTACGATCAAATCTCACGTCTGGTCTCAGCTCGTGTACACACGTTTTTGAGTTACCTGAACTTGCGCACAGCATAGTAAATACGGTGGAGAATTGTAGAATGACAGCATTTTGTTCATTTTTTTTCCTGACTGTCAAACAAAGCTCATTAGTCGATCGTTAACTAGTAAGATTAGGATGTCTTTTTTGTTGTTGTTGTTTTGTACAGGGCTTTAGCTTTATATGTGCGAATAGCAGCATAAACTAAAGACTATGAGGATTCAATCGTCGCATCATGCACCTGCTGCACTTCTGTGAAAGGAGAAAAACTGAAATTAAGTCTATAAAAGGAATAAAATAAATAGGATCACACAAAATATATAATAGGCTATAATATAATAAACAGATTTCAAAAGGAAACACTGTGCAACAAGTATAGGCTACGCTAGTTTTTGTGACACTCTTAATGCATTATTTATTTTCTTTATATCTTTATTTGATTTAATCCATCTGATCACACAGGCACCTCACACACACACACACAAACAACATTAGTTCTACCGTTGCCTGACATTTCAGCCATTCATCATCAAACTAAAATGCAGTCAACCAAACATAAAAGTTACACGGTTTATTTTAAAAAGGTCCACTGTAAAATCAGCGTGCAGTGCCCAAACAAACATTTTTGCGCATGTGAAGAATTTTACACGGATATTAGAACATGAGTGAAGTATAAAGCCATGTTTAGGCTACATAATGAATAATAGTTATGCAAACAAATGTTACAAATATGGCAAAACTGGAAAATTGTATTCTTGTGGTATGAGACAGGCTCGTGATCCCAATGCCGTTTCAGTTTTGCTTTACATTTGTATGCTGTTTATAATGAATGCCACTATAGCCTAATTTGTTTTATTTTATAGTTGAATATATCATTTTATAACTACTTATTTTTCATTCTTGTTCTGTTCTGAATACCGTTAAATTGAAAATATTTGTTGTAGCGTGACTGGAACTAAATAGGCTATTTATATTTACGAGTATTTTAATATACATATAATTTACATAAATTTAAATTGTTTGCAATTACAAAGTTAAAGGGTGTTTTTGGAGTAAGATAAATTTCTCTTTCACGAGATTACTTCCTCTTTTTGGCCAGGTTTTGTTTCTTCGTTTCATAAACTCTTGGGGCGAGGCTTCTTAACCAGGTTGTTTTTAGGGGCGTGATATTCAAATGACGATTGTTTTCTGCCGCCACATTTATCAACGTGCGATCATTCGTACGATGAGGTTGGCGGCATACGAATGTTTCATGAATCATATGTGAACTCTGTCGTAAGTTGATTTGTGCACACGGATCTGCGCTCGTTTCTACGTTAGATTGATAAATGAGGCCCACTGTGTGCTGCAATCACGCAGAATGGGATCCTCCACCGCCATGCCAAGTTAGGTCCTTACAACACAGCCCACATTCTCACATTTTTAGACGGACTTCACAACATTGTCACAGCAGAAGAACAAATGGATGCAGAGGAGATGAGATATATTGTCATCTGGGACAATGTATATTTCAACCGATCTGCTCTGGTCCAAAACTGGTTTCATGATCATCCACAATTTTCACTTCAATACCTCCCACCATACTCTCTCTTCCTTACGGTGCATGTAAGGTGACATGTTCGGTTCACTTAGTTTTGTCGTGGCCACGACCTAATAACTCGTGGGAACGTGATAATATGTGGTGGCCACGAGATATTAATTTGAGGGAACGTCATATTAACTCATGTCAATACCTCCCACCATACTCTCTCTTCCTTACGGTGCATGTAAGGTGACATGTTCGGTTCACTTAGTTTTGTCGTGGCCACGACCTAATAACTCGTGGGAACGTGATAATATGTGGTGGCCACGAGATATTAATTTGAGGGAACGTCATATTAACTCATGGGAACATGATATTATGTCGTGGCCACGAGATCAATTTGTCGAGGTAACGACATCCTTATGTCGTGGCCTCAAGATGCTATGTTGAGGGAACGACATCCATTTGTCGTGGCCTCTGTCACGAATCCGGGCCATGAACTTCTGTCGGCTAACCATCAGAGGTCACCCTTCCCATTTTCATTGACTCTCGCACTCACACTGTTGCATATCATCCATTACATATCCCATCATTCACAGCACTGATTGCACACAGCTGGTTCACTAATTGCACACAGCACTGATTGCACCCAGCTGTTTCATATCACTCCCTCACTATTTAACACTCACTCTGATCCCTTCCCTCTGCCGAGTATTGTTTAGCGCCTATCTCTTGATAGCTACTCTACAGAGCCCTCGTTAGCCTCCTAGCCTAGCTTAGTCTTGCCTTACCTTACCTGTTTTCTTGGTTCCTGATCTTCGCCTGGTTTCCTGGATTTCTCCCTTTAGTCTTGTCCCTTCTGATTCTGTTTGCCGTTCATCGACTTACGCTAGCCCTAGGACTATTCTTGTGTCTTGCCCGCCATATACCTGTTTGCCACTGTTTGACCCTGCCTGTGTTTCTGACCTCTCTGCTAAATAAAGCTTTGCATATGGATCCGCACGTCTCACGTCTCGTCAGCCCCGTAACCGAATACTCGGCCACACAAGGATCCAGTGGCTTTTCAAGTGGACATTGGCCAGGTATGGACACTGCAAGGCTGTTGTTAGCCCTCGAGCAGGGCATACGCTCACTCGAGGTGTACATTCAAGAGTATCTGGACATCGCCTATCACCCTGATCTACCAGACTGTGTTTTAATAGATTTTTTTTGTAGTGGCATTAACCAACCGCTAAAATATAAACTCGTTCACGAGGGTCCTCGTTCATCACTGAGTTGTTTTTTGGACTTTGCGTTATTGACTGTAGGCTCTCGATTCACTGTGGGTATCGAGGAGGAACGCAACCCCACACTCACTTCTGTAATGGCCCCCACACTAGATTGCATTCACAAAATGGCGGCGACAGAGGAGCCTGATCACAAAATGGCGGACACAACAGCGCCCCATCAAGTCACAATTGACCTTCATGAGTCAAGTCACCGCTGATCTTCACGAGTCAGGTCAAGTCACCGTTCTTTTTCATGAGTCTAGTCAAGTCACAGCTGATAGTAATGAGTCTAGTCAAGTCACAGTTTATGATCATGAGTCAAGTCACAGCTGATAGTTATGAGTCTAGTCAAGTCACAGCTGATAGTTA
>NW_015506407.1:183797-193842 GCF_001515645.1 Sinocyclocheilus grahami
CTTCGCCTGGTTTCCTGGATTTCTCCCTTAGTCTTGCCCCTTCTGATTCTGTTTGCCGTTCGTTGACCTTCGCTAGCCCTAGGACTATTCTTGTGTCTTCCCCGCCTTATACCTGGTTGCCACTGTTTGACACTGCCTGAGTTTCTGACCTCTCTGCTAAATAAAGCTTTGCATATGGATCCGCACGTCTCACGTCTCGTCAGCCCCGTAACCGAATACTCGGCCACACAAGGATCCAGTGGCTTTTCAAGTGGACATTGGCCAGGTATGGACACTGCAAGGCTGTTGTTAGCCCTCGAGCAGGGCATACGCTCACTCGAGGTGTACATTCAAGAGTATCTGGACATCGCCTATCACCCTGATCTACCAGACTGTGTTTTAATAGATTTTTTTTGTAGTGGCATTAACCAACCGCTAAAATATAAACTCGTTCACGAGGGTCCTCGTTCATCACTGAGTTGTTTTTTGGACTTTGCGTTATTGACTGTAGGCTCTCGATTCACTGTGGGTATTGCGGAGGATTGCAACCCCACACTCACTTCTGTAATGGCCCCCGCACTAGATTGCGTTCACAAAATGGCGGCGACAGAGGAGCCTGATCACAAAATGGCGGACACAACAGCGCCCCATCAAGTCACAATTGACCTTCATGAGTCAAGTCACCGCTGATCTTCACGAGTCAGGTCAAGTCACCGTTCTTTTTCATGAGTCTAGTCAAGTCACAGCTGATAGTAATGAGTCTAGTCAAGTCACAGTTTATGATCATGAGTCAAGTCACAGCTGATAGTTATGAGTCTAGTCAAGTCACAGCTGATAGTTATGAGTCTAGTCAAGTCACAGTTGATCGTCATGAGTCAAGTCAGGTGACAATTCATTATCACGAGTCAAGTCTAGTCACAGCTGATCTTCTTGAGTCGAGTCTAATCACAGTTGATCATCACGAGTCAAATCAAGTCACAGTTTATGATCATGAGTCTAGTCAAGTCACAGTTGATAGTTATGAGTCTAGTCAAGTCACAGTTGATCGTCATGAGCATTCACAGCACTGATTGCACACAGCTGGTTCACTAATTGCACACAACACTGATTGCACCCAGCTGTTTCATATTACTCCCTCACTATTTAACACTCACTCTGATCCCTTCCCTCTGCCGAGTATTGTTTAGCGCCTATCTCTTGATAGCTACTCTACAGAGCCCTCGTTAGCCTCCTAGCCTAGCTTAGTCTTGCCTTACCTTACCTTACCTGTTTTCTCGGTTCCTGATCTTCGCCTGGTTTCCTGGATTTCTCCCTTTTAGTCTTGTCCCTTCTGATTCTGTTTGCCGTTCATCGACCTACGCTAGCCCTAGGACTATTCTTGTGTCTTGCCCGCCATATACCTGTTTGACCCTGCCTGTGTTTCTGACCTCTCTGCTCAATAAAGCTTTGCATATGGATCCGCACGTCTCACGTCTCGTCAGCCCCGTAACAGCCACGACTTCTTATGTTGAGGGAATTATATATTTTTCTCGTGGCCACGAGTTTAATGCATAAACAAACCTGCGTGACCATAGCATCCCGGTATTATCAAAAATAGATAAAACATTTTCATTAACATTAAACATTTAATTTAATATTTGCTTATTATTATTATTACTTTAACTTATTAGGGCTATATTTTTATATTTATTGTTATATATGCTTATTTCCCCTTTCAATTTGTGTATCGCTTTACCTAGTTAACGTTTTGTATAATTATGCTAGTATTTGCTAGCCTACCATATATTTAGTAAATAAACACCTGACAATTATGCCAATAAAGTTTTGACTTTATGATTGTATTTACGCCCATGTGTGATGATAAATGAGCGTGTTGTGTTTTCATTTACAAATGAACTACGTGAATGATTAATTCCTCAACGAAACACTATAGTGTTTATAATTATGGTCTATTAATTAGCCAAAATAAAATGAAATATATGTTAAATTTAAACTGCGTTCCAGCAAAAATTCCAGTCAGCATGATCAAAGCTTTATTGGCATGTTGAACATTTACAGTAGGCTAATATTTACAAAAGTATTCAGAACATTAAGTAAAGACATCGAAATAAAGGGAAAAAATTATTTTAACAATTTTTTTTTGTAAATTTTTTCCTGTGACAGAAAATATATCTGTCCACTACACTGGACGGCATGCACCAAAGGGTATAATTCTGCCTATGGGCCTATATACAGGTTCTGCCTTATTTTGTGTTTTATTAAAATTATGACAGTTTTATTGATCAGAAATATTACTGTAAATAGTCTTCAGATTTTATCATTTATTTCAATGCTTACAGTCTATATTTATTTATTAGGTAATATAAAAGTGTAGGGATGTATACATGCATTGTATGAGTGCAGATATATGTGTGCATGATTTGACACAGAAACACTGCCCCACGCAGCCCCACACACCCCTGGCCCATAGACACACACTCTTACATTTTGTTTGTTACACTTCACATTTCTGTGCCGTCATGACATAGCTTGTTGTTATTGAATGTTCTTATGTGTATTCAAACCATTTTCACGTAGCAAATATTTTAAAAATTTGTTTTTTAAAACCACACATTTAGTTCTATTGATTCACTTTTCATACCTTCGATGCATGGTGTCCATTACAGTGGATGATGTACAAAATGATGGCGCTTTTGAGTAGAGTTTTGCCGAAAACACTGAGCAAATTGGAACGTGTGTGCAAACAGCTGAAATGTGTTCAAAGTTTTGAGAAACGTGTCTTTGTTTCGAGAACTGTATGAATGGTTTGGAAAATTGAGCCAAATGAATCAGTTATAGTGTGTTAGCAATAGAGAAAAACTGTAAATCTGACCAATTCAAATAATTTGTCATAAATAAACATCTCAGGAAAACTTCAAATTAGAATATGACTTCCTGTTACTTATCTGCATCAGTTTCTAACATGTCTTCTGTAGAGGACACCAGGACATACAGAATGTTCCCTTTCGAGGGAACTTCAAACTGCATCCTCTAGGGGTCGCTATGGGGAATGCCTTCAGCGAGACCAGTGTCTGAAGCATACATCTAAAAACGGCAATATCATTGACAGAGGACAGCCTATGACGTCATTACCCTGCACGATCACAGTATAAAAGGGCGCCGGGATAACACGTCATCCTCTTCTTCGTCTTCACTGACCATTTGTTTATGTTAGCATTAAGCTAAACACGACTAGGAGTGCATGTTCTCTCGCCAGAGGCTTTGCTCTGATACCTGCAGTTTCACACGGCTTGCGTGCTGTGTGTGTGTGGTGAAGAGCAAGCTCGTTCAGCTCTCGAGGGAGTTGGATGCGCTCTGCATTCATTGCTTATTTCTTGTGAGGGATAAGCATGAACTGAACGCGCTCATCTCACGAGGAGACGGCTTGTGCTCATCGTGATGCATTCGCAGGACTACTGAGGGGGATGTGAGTACTTCACCATTTACCCGAGTTTAAATGAGCAGTAAGCAGGCACTAAGCAGGCCGCCACTGCCATTGGCAGATCCATGGCGGCCATGGTGGTTATGGAGAGACATCTGTGGGTCGAAAGAGAAGGGCTGTCTTCTTGATGTGCTAGTTTCCTCTTCTGAGCTTTTCGGCACTTCTGCAGCCTGGGCTTCTGAGGAAGCCTCCCAGCATCAGGTCCGCATTATAACGCTGCAACCTCAGGACCTGCGGGTCCTTCTCGTGGGCTAGTACTCTTCTGAGTACATGCTTCGCGACATGGTCCCTATCCTCTGTCCAGGTGCGAACTACTCATTTCTCACCCTAAGGGGTGTCCCGAGATTTAAATCGTTCCTTAACCCTTTAGAACCTAAAGCTAAAATAGGCCGTTTTCACTCATTTTGTTTTTTGAGTAAAAAACGAATAACACAATGTGGTATCTTCAAGTGTAAGGTGTCATTTTTTTCAGAAAATGATTGGCTTTCAGGAAATTACAGTTATTGTACATTATTGTGTGTGGTGAGTTAGTAAATATAATTTAAATAGACAAACTTAACCCTTTAGAACCTAAAGCTAAAATAGGCCGTTTTCACTCATTTTGTTTTTTGAGTATAAAACGATAACACAATGTGGTATCTTCAAGTTCAAGGTGTCATTTTTTTCAGAAAATGATTGGCTTTCAGGAAATTACAGTTATTGTACATTATTGTGTGTGGTGAGTTAGTAAATATAATTTAAATAGACAAAAAAAAGAAGAAATTTTACTGCTTTTTATATAGAAAAAATCAGAAAACTCATGAACGAAAGAATCTAATGCCTCAGTCTTGAAAAAGGAACTATAATACATATATACAAGTCTTTTTGGGACACTGGATTTCACAGTTTTCACTCAGGAGCCATTTGTTTTACCCCAATTCTCCAAGTGTTTTTAGATCCTTCAATCCAGTCATTTAAATATGGTGCTCTCTGAAGCAGTTCCTGTCTAACTGCAAGCATAGTCCCACATCACATTCCTGGCACTTCCATGGGGTGCTCCTTTTGCATCGTATGCAACGACACCGACACCGACTGAAAGGTCTTGAGTGTCACTCACAGGAACAGGCAGATGATCGCATCTCTCTCTCGGGCTGCCATCCAGGGGAACACCTGTGAGCTGAGCAGCTAGCAGCTCCTGAAAGTTTTGCCGTGTCATGTGCTTGTCACGGTGGATGGCACACAGCTCTTTGTGTAAAATGAAGCTGTTGGTGACTGCAATGTCCAGGAAGTGCTTGAAAATTGTCATGTACCACTTTCGTGTTTTACGGTGCACCGACTTTGTTCCGAGCAGCTTGTTGGAGGTGTCAACTCCTCCAATGTACTTATTGTACAGCTACAGCTGTGACCACAGCCCTGGCCCCTCTGAGATGGTATTGTGTTCGATGTGGATGACCCATTTGCTTCTTCTTAGGTAACTGGAGAAGCCACACTGGAAAAAAATAGAAGCATGTATTACAAAATCACTATATATATATTCATAAAAATACTTTTCATTATAAAGCAATTTATTAGTAAGAGCAAAATTGTAAAAAAAATAATAATTATAAAAAATAATACAATAACAATGAAATAACAATAAAAATAAAGCCTGCAGTTGCTTACACACACACATGTGCACACACACACACACATACATGCACATACACACATACACATCTATACAAAAACATGCAGATATACACATGCATGCATACATGCATGCATGTACACACACATACATATACAGTACATCTTGTGTGCAAAGACAAACAAGAATGTAGTGAGAAATCTGGAGAGGAGTAAGAAATTCTCATGGGCTGATGTATACCCTGAAGAAATAAATACGTACCTAGGTCTGCTTCTCTACATGGGTTTGATGGATCTGCCAAAAGTAAGGGACAAATTTCCAGCTCTTCCTGGACATGGTAGTGACCAACAGCTTCATTTTACACAAAGATATGCATGTACACACACATTCACACACATACATGCACGTACACGCATACACAAATATACAGATATACACATAAATGCATGCATGCACACACACACACACACACGCACACACACGTACACACACATTCGCACACACTCACCTATACACATACATATATACACAAGCACACATTCACACACACAAACATACAGATAAACATATGCATGCACGTACACGTACACGTACACGCACACAAACACACACACATACACACACACACACACACACACACATTCGCATACACACACACACACGCACTTATACACACACATATATATGTGCATGCACATACATACGCACAAACATGAATGCATGCATGCACACACACACACACATAACGTTACACGAGCAAACATGAACGCATGCATGCATAGGCACTTATACGCGTGTGCAACGCACATATACCACATAAGTGTGTGAAACAGTGGTTTTTCGAACTGAAACACGGAGTCTATGACTATTTTACTCACATTTCTCATAGATTCATCAGAAAGAAACATATAAGCTTCACTTACCAATCCACGTCTGGATCAGTGCCAGCAGCATACGCCTCCTCAACGTTTGAATACAGACTCCGGGTCTGAAGTCATGCTCAGCCTCTTCCCAGGTGTCACGGAGTCTGACTATTTTACTCACATTTCTCATAGATTCATCAGAAAGAAACATATAAGCTTCACTTACCAATCCACGTCTGGATCAGTGCCAGCAGCATACGCCTCCTCAACGTTTGAATACAGACTCCGGGTCTGAAGTCATGCTCAGCCTCTTCCCAGGTGTCATCAAAGATCAAATCAATTGCCTCCTATCTTGTAAAACCTTTCTTTGCCACGTTTGTTTTGCCCGTTTTTTTATTATATTATGCACTCTCAAACTCTCTAACCTGCTGCGCTCTGTATCTCCCACTTCAAATCCGCCCTTCCCCCTCTCCCCGAAAGCCGCTGTGATTTGCTGATGGAAAGCATGCAATTACCGTATGAAGCCGTATATTGTCATAGAGCGCAAGTTGTCTACTATCAGACGCAATTGGATTTTTTTTTCATAGTGCAAACGGTTGGTGAGTTATGATAACATAAGTAGAGCATGGTTAATTGTGTCGTCACCGACACGTCCGGTTTTAAAGGGTTAACCTTCATGCACATTCTCTGAGCTAGAGGCATTGAGGAGCTCGATGCTCCATAGACGGTCAGGCCTGTGGGTCCTCACTGTCACACTGCCCTTATGGAAGAGAGATTTGTGTTTCTGTGGAAACCCCTCTTTTGTGCTTCTGCTCTGAGGAGCAGTAAGCTCTATATTGTAGCGTCTCGACCAATCTGACACACTAATTTTATTTGATTTAACAAATCAATTATTCATTAGATTAACAAATCGTCACAGTCCCCTCATGTTTGAACTCAGAATCTGACGTATCCCTCAGGTTTAGATCTGCTGAATATGTGTGTGTTCCATAAAATTCATTCTTTATGCCTCTTTCTGTACTGAGTTAAACTTTAACCCTTTCCTATACCAACTGTATGTGTGTGTGTGTGTGTATGTGTATATTAGACCAGTTTATGTGTGTATGTAGGATGTTAGACCAGTTTATGTGTTTATGTAGTATGTTAGACTAGTTTAAGTGTTTATGTAGTTAATAAAACCTTACTTGTATCACACTTGACGTGTTCATTGTTTGCTCATAACCGGAGTCACTAATCATGCAGATTTACGCTACAAGCTTTGTAGAATTGTACAGTAAGAAAGTTATTTCCCTTAACCAGGAAATTAACGTTCTTAGAATTGACAAGACAGTTGACCCTGAGAGGTCAGCTAAATATCTACAGCGGATCTAAAATATGAATAGTTAATTATAACTAGTTATGGTTAGTTATTCATATTTCCTGTCATGAGCTGATTCGTTACAATACGCATGAATGGTTATTGGGTCCCGCTATTTCTTCAGATTCTATCGGGTCTGGTTATATGGGACCCACGCTCTGTATCGAGATAGAGAGCATGAGATCGTGTCCAGCTGTACCAGGGGACTGTCTCTTATTTGGCCCTGCTGGGTTACCCCTGCTAATTTAGCGCCCCCTTCTGGTAGAGCTGAGAAGTGCTCCCCTCTCGGTGAGGGTTAGCTATGAGTCGCTCCCAGTATGTGCTTTAAGGGCCCGCCTCAGCTTGAGAGCCGAGAGTGCTGCACCTGAAGGATGCCATTTGCAACAAACTAAGTGTTAGGCCCATCTCTGTTGCCTCCTTGGTCAGTTGCCTTTATGTTGGGACCTTGTTGTTCCCTTAGAAATGTGTGTTCCCCTTCTAACAGGATCCTATTTCTGATGTCTCATTTGCGATCTATCTGCCCCGGGCATGGCTGTGCTTCCCTCACTGCGGGAGGGTCCCTTTGAGCTTGCCGGTCCTGGGCAGACTGGGTGAGTCCTCCTCTCGACTCGAGTGTTAGGTCCTCTACCCTGGGCTATTGGTCGAGCTGGGTTCCTCTCTCTCTTCGCTAGGGGTTGAACCCTCTGCTCTTGAGCTCTGTGGCAGTGACATCAGGTAGTTGGACCTCTTGCTGCTTTCCTGATAAGCTGCCTCTATTCGGGTCAAGCCAGGCAGTGCTCCCCTCATCTCAGAGGGTTGTCTTTGAGCCTGCCGCTCCAGATTAAGTGTCTGAGGACTTCTGGGCATCTGTGAGCATATGCTTCAGAATCTTTCCGAAGCATCAAAAAGGGTGGGTTTCAAGTATAACTCGTTTGAAGTAATGGTGCTTCATATTACATTATCCAGATAAACAAGTATTAATGATAAATCCCCTGTGATGTTTGTACTGGCTACTGTATACAGGCCACCAGGGCACCATACAGACTTTATTAAAGAATGTGCTGATTTTATTTCTGAGTTAGTGCTGGCTGCAGATAAAGTTTTAATTGTTGGTGATTTTAATTTAATTTTAATCTTCCTGATTTATTGCAATTCCTTAGCATATCCAATACCTCAGAACAACTTGATGATGTAACAGAAACTATGGACTCTCTTTTTTAACATTTTAGATACGGTTGCTCCTTTACGCTTAAGGAATATTAAGGAAAACAGTCTGACACCGTGGTATAATGAGCACACTCGCACCCTAAAGAGAGCAGCCCGGAAAATGGTGTGCAGCTGGAGGAAGACAAAACTAGAGGTATTTCGTATTGCTTGGCAGGAAAGTACCCTATCCCAGGGGTTTTCAACCTTTTAGGACATGCGCCCCCCCCAACACCCAACACCCCCCGCCCCATTACTGTATTCACACCGAATTACTTTATTAACATCAACATAACAAAAATATCCATTAAAGCTATTAAAGCAGCAAATTATTTTTATTTTGCTCTTTTTGATTAATATTTATATAAGAAATGCACGGATCTGTTATACTGATGTACATCTGATATTTTCTTTACTGTTTATGTTCACTTAAAACAACCAACTGTGCTTACAAGGATACTTGTCAAGACAGCCATTGGTATTCACCTGCTGTCTGAGAAAGCTAATGTTATCTGTTTGTGCACTTCAGATGTGTGCGCGGTGCGCATAGAAACGCTTTATCACAGCGCGTGCATACCGCACTGAGATGTCTTGGGCTTAAATGGCTTAAAATTACTTTAATGTTTAAACTGACAAGACTTAAAACGCGTGAGAATGAAAAACTTTCTTGAGGAAGCAGCACTGGCCTGATCGTTAAGATAGTTTTGGGGGGCTAAGGTGACAGATAAGGGGGCTGAAACCCACCTAAAAAAGGTTTAGAACCGCCCCTGGTGTAGCGTGCGTAATTATACTGAAACATAAATATATAAACAGTTTACCTGATTCAATGTGATGGCTGAGCCTGTTTCTGAGATAACAACATGCCAATTCGTGGTTGGATTTCCGACACGGCTAACCGTAAATCATCTTACACTGTCAATAAGCGTGACTGATACTCGAGCCAACTCTGCTCAAACTGTCGACTAGCAGTGGGAGTTAGATTTCCCCCTAGTGGATGGCTAAAGATTTGCTAAGTCATATTCATAAATCCTCAAGGGAATGTCTCTGAATTAACTGATGCTCGCACCCCCCTTGACAGGTGCTGGCGCCCCCCTGGGGCCCCACATGTTGAGAACCCCTGCCCTATCCTACAGAAAAGCATTAAAAACTGCTAGATCTGATTACTTTTTGTCTCTTTTAGAAGAAAACAAACATAACCCCAAGTATTTATTCAATACAGTGGCTAAATTAACGAAAAATAAAGCATCAACAAGTGTTGAAAAATTTCCCAACAATGACTTTATGAACTACTTTACTTCCAAGATCGATACTTTTAGAGGTAAAATTGTAATATGCAGCCGTCAGCTACAGTAACACAGTTACTCAGTCAGTCAGTACTCGGGTCAGTGTGCTATAGATCCCCTGAGGAACAATTCCACTCATTCTCTACTATAGGAGAAGAAGAATTGTATAAACTTGTTCAATCATCTAAACCAACAACATGTTTGTTAGACCCTATTTCACCTAAGCTCCTAAAAGATGTGCTTCCAGAAGTCATAGATCCTCTTCTGACTATTATTAATTTGTCATTGTCATTA
>NW_015506407.1:193943-195563 GCF_001515645.1 Sinocyclocheilus grahami
TGGAAGTGCATTAGCATGGTTCAAATCGTACTTATCTGACTGCCATCAGTTCGTAGTAGTGAATGAAGATGTATCATATCGATCACAAGTGCAGTATGGAGTGCCTCAAGGCTCAGTACTAGGGCCGTTACTTTTCACGCTTTACATGTTACCCTTGGGAGATATCATCAGGAAACATGGTGTTAGCTTTCACTGTTATGCTGATGATACTCAGCTCTATATTTATTTGCGACCCGGCGAAACATACCAATTGGAAAAACTAACGGAATGCATAGTCTATATAAAAAACTGGATGACGAGTTCATCTGAAAAAAACAGAGGTGTTAATTATAAGACCTAAAAACTCTAGACGTAATAACCTAGAACACTGTCTAACACTTGATGGCTGCTCTGTCAATTGTTCGTCATCAGTTAGGAACCTAGGTGTGTTATTTAATAGCAATCTTTCCTTTGAAAGCCACGTTTCTAGCATTTGTAAAACTGCATTTTTCCATCTCAAAAATATATCTAAATTACGACCTATGCTCTCAAAGTCAAATGCAGAAATGTTAATTCATGCATTCATGACCTCAAGTTTATATTATTGTAACGCTTTATTGGTGGTTGTTCTGCACACTTAATAAACAAACTCCAGCTGGTCCAAAATGCAGCAGCTAGAGTTCTTACTAGAACCAGGAAGTATGACAATATTAGCCTGTTTCTGTCAACACTGCACTGGCTCCCTATTAAACATTGTATAGATTTTAAAATCTTGCTTATTACTTATAAAGCCCTGAATGGTTTAGCACCTCAGTATTTGAACAAGCTCTTATTGCATTATAGTCCTCCACGTCCACTGCATTCGCAAAACTCTGGCAATTTGATAATACCTAGAATATCAAAATCAACTGCGGGCAGCAGATCCTTCTCCTATTTAGCGCCCAAACTCTGGAATAACCTACCTAACATTATTCGGGAGGTAGACACACTCTGTCAGTTTAAACCTAGATTAAAGACCCATCTCTTTAACCTGGCTTACACATAACTAGGGTTGGGTATCGTTATAAATTTTCCAGTTCCGATTCCGGTTCCAGTTTTGCAACAGTTCCTAATAGCCTAACTATTTTATTTTTTACTATTTTACCTTAATTGAATGTAATGTTGCTGGAAGGTAGTAAGTAATGTTGAGTAATGCATGTGCTTCAAATTTGATGTTTTTTACACTATCAATAACATTTTGCTTTTCAAGCAGGAATAAGCTGGTTGGCCAAATAGTCCCTTGAGGGCTAAGACACTTGTTCATTTCCCTAAATTAATTAAATATTATACTTATAACCATGTATACACACACTGCATAAAGCCCCTATTTTACAAATAATAATGCAGTCAGGAGATGGTGTGATGCAATTAGGGCTGTGATGGTCGCCGTGACAACCGCGTCACTGTGGTGGTCGCTTGCCACCGCGGTTGTCTACTGCCACTGGCGGTAGTGCACGTGACATCACGCACTCTATAACAAGCATAATACGAAGTTTTGTATACAATCAGAATCAGAATCAGAATGAGCTTTATTGCCAGGTATGTTTACACATACGAGGAATTTGTTTTCGTGACAGAAGCTTCCACAGTGTAACAGAATGA
>NW_015506407.1:195589-197576 GCF_001515645.1 Sinocyclocheilus grahami
TTAATGAAGAGCACTTCTAGATCTGAACAGCACATCTTCTTTAACACAGTTACATCTATACACCACCTCTCATTGATGTAAAAGCATATCCCGCCGCCGCGTGATTTCCCCATTGATTCTGCGTCGCAACCTGCTCTAAACAACTGAAAGCCCGGCAGACTCAACGTGCTGTCCGGAATGGCGTCTTTCAGCCAGGTTTCCGTGAAACACAGCGCAGCAGAGTTTGAAAAATCCTTATTTGTCCGGGAGAGCAGAAGGAGTTTGTCCGTTTTGTTGGTAAGAGAGCGGAGGTTCGCAAGATGGATGCTCGGCAACGGTGTTCTGAATCAGCGCTGCCTGAGCTTCACGAGCACGCCGGCTCGCTTCCCCCATCTGCGCGTCCAGAAGCGCTTGATCAGCGCTGCAGCTCCCCCGACAACTATCGGGACTATCGGGTGGTGTGTACTTCCGAATGTCCAGCAATTCATCTCTGGTGAAACTGATTGCAGGGATATAACTAAAGACAGGACAAACTAACAAAAACATAAAAACAACTGCGGAGCACGCCACAGAAGCAGCCATCAGCGTCGGCGCCATCGTAATTTGGCAAGTGTAATAACAGTAGCGGAACAGTGAACCGTGTCTACACCGGACGCATCACCGCCGTTGCAACAGATTGAGTCTGTCTAGTGTCTACACAGGACATTTGAACTCTGTGTCAGTACCTCCTAAATAGAACGAGGCAGTTTACTGTCGGGGATTTGTCATGTCGTGTCATGCCGCATCCAGTGTAGCATCACTGATTATAATGAGTTTTATAGTATTTTGTCGAGACGCGCAGTTCGCGTCCTGTAGACAGGGTGTATTTAATTTTCTTTAATTAAACTTTCTTGTTTAACTGTATTATTTCTTTGATATTTATTTTAGTGTTTTGCAGGCTGTGTATTCACTGTCTTAAGTGCTAAAATAAACAGGCACTGACGAGTTCAATCAGGTGGTTAGATGAGTGAGACCATTTCAGAGACATTTTCTTAAATCTTATTCATAAAAAATATATTACATGCATGAAAATATTTTCTATTACTTTGTTTATCACTCTTGAAATGACCTGTACACTAAATAATCTAACACTCACACTTACATAACAATAGCAGTCTATCTATTTAGCGGTCCAAGTTGAAGTCAGAATGTATATCAATGACAATATGGGACAAATGCATGCTGCCGGTACATGTACAGTCAGACAAAACAACGTGCACATTTATGAAAGACGCGAGTGCGCGTACAGTCGTGGAAAACGATGCGTTCGACAGTTAAAGACGCGGCGTGTCTGTGGAGTGCACATCATGGGAAACAATGTGCTCAGTAATTAAAGAGGCAGGGCGACGTTTCTGTTATTTTGTTTGTGACATCCTTTACGGGAAACACCGGTGCAAGGCTGCTCACAGCGCTTGGTCACGTGTCGCACCAGAACCGTTTTCGGAACCGAACCTTAGAAATTGCTCACGGTTCCGGTTCTTTTCAAAAAACAGAACCGGTTCTGAATAAGAACCAGTTATTGGTTTCCAACCCTACACATAACACACTAACACATTTCTAATATTCAAATCCGTTAAAGGATTTTTAGGCTGCATTAATTAGGACAACCGGAACCGGGAACACTTCCCATAATACCCAATGTACTTGCTACATCGTTAGAAGAATGGCATCTACGCTAATATTACTTTGTTTCTTTCTTATTCCGAGGTCACCATAGCCACTAGATCGAGTCTGTATCCAGATCAGATGGTCACTGCAGTCACCCGGATCCAGTACGTATCCAGCACAGATGGTGGATCAGCACCTAGAGAGGACCTCTACAGCCCTGAATGTCAGCAGAGAACAGGACAACTAAATGAGCCCTAGAGACAGATCCCCAGTGAGGACCTTGTCTTCTAGACGGCCACCGGGATAAGACCACAGGAACCAGTTGAGTCCTCTGCACAATGTGACTTTGCTGCAGCCTGGA
>NW_015506407.1:197972-202130 GCF_001515645.1 Sinocyclocheilus grahami
GTGTCTGTGGAGTGCACATCATGGGAAACAATGTGCTCAGTAATTAAAGAGGCAGGGCGACGTTTCTGTTATTTTGTTTGTGACATCCTTTACGGGAAACGCCGGTGCAAGGCTGCTCACAGCGCTTGGTCACGTGTCGCACCAGAACCGTTTTCGGAACCGAACCTTAGAAATTGCTCACGGTTCCGGTTCTTTTCAAAAAACAGAACCGGTTCTGAATAAGAACCAGTTATTGGTTTCCAACCCTACACATAACACACTAACACATTTCTAATATTCAAATCCGTTAAAGGATTTTTAGGCTGCATTAATTAGGACAACCGGAACCGGGAACACTTCCCATAATACCCAATGTACTTGCTACATCGTTAGAAGAATGGCATCTACGCTAATATTACTTTGTTTCTTTCTTATTCCGAGGTCACCATAGCCACTAGATCGAGTCTGTATCCAGATCAGATGGTCACTGCAGTCACCCGGATCCAGTACGTATCCAGCACAGATGGTGGATCAGCACCTAGAGAGGACCTCTACAGCCCTGAATGTCAGCAGAGAACAGGACAACTAAATGAGCCCTAGAGACAGATCCCCAGTGAGGACCTTGTCTTCTAGACGGCCACCGGGATAAGACCACAGGAACCAGTTGAGTCCTCTGCACAATGTGACTTTGCTGCAGCCTGGAATTGAACTGCTAGTTTCGTCTAGTCAGAGGAGAACTGGCCTCCCGACTGAGCCTGGTTTCTGGTTTCCTGGGCCCTCATTTATTAAATACTGTGTAGAAAGAATCCTAAATTTGATTTTACAATCATTTCTCAAAGTGTGTACGTGTGATTCATAGAATGAACGTACGCACAGGAAACGTGCGTACGCCTTTCTTTTAGATGTGAAATCTATAAATTGCAATGATCTTGAAATTATGCGCAGCTGAACAGTTTCAGATCTCCGCCCTGTAAACAATGTCTAATTAATGTCCATGACTTATAAAAGAGCACCTGACAATGTCCAAACCTTATACAATCACTGTCAGCCTCGTTCCCTTTCTCTGAGTTGACTTAGGGCCCGGTTCTCGCCTTGGGCTCCACTCAACTAATGTATCTCTGTTGATACATTTCTGAGCAGGGTGAGCTCCCCTCACTTCAGAGGGTTGTCTTTGAGCCTGCCACTCCCGACTGTGTGTCTGAGGACTTCTGGGCATCTGTGAGCAGATGCTTCGGAATCTGTTCTGTGAGAGTGCCAAAGTCACTTAGGGTCCCTAGGCTTGCTTAATACAGCCTCGGTTACCCTTTAAGCAACGGTGTTTCTAAATCCATGCTATGGTAAGTGCACACGCTAAGCTCTGTGCACTTTCTAAAATCCACATTGTGGTAACTGTGCACGCTAAGCATTCTGCACATTTTCTAAAATCCTGTATGATAAGGGTTACGCGCTGTCAGCCTCGTTTCCTTTCTCTGAGTTGGCTTAGGCCCCGGTTCTCGCCTTGGGCTCCACTCAACTAATGTATCTCTGTTGATAAATTTCTGAGCAGGGTGTTGCTACCTAAGATCTGTCAAGTTAGTTATTTGAGCAGGTTTATTCAGAACCGGTGGTAGCAGGCCGGGTGACACCGCGTGACAGGACAGGGTCTGCTGTGTTTTTTTACACACCTGGCTGTATCCCCTAAAAGGAATCTGTTTCTTCAAATTTCCAAGCATTGAGCTCTGCCCTAGGCTTGGGCTTCCTAGCCCAGCCCTTAACGGGTAAGTTATTTTAGAGTATGCAGCTCAGGCCCTTGGCCGAAGGGGATAATGTCACCGACAGCCGTCAAGACATCCTTTGGGGCAACTCCCATGGCTATGCTAGAGTTGGTACTTAGTGCTTGCCGTGGTTTTCTGGCATTCACTCCCCTCAGCATGGTGGCGTGGATATACCGTTCCCCATAGTGACCCCTAGAGGACACAGTTCGAAATTCCCTCGAAAGGGAACATCTCAGGTTACATATGTAACCATGGTTCCCTGAGAAGGGAACGAGACACTGCGTCCTCTGGTTTCCTTGCCATGCTGTGGACGCAAGCATCAGATGAAGAAGTGGATGATGTGTTATCCCGGCGCCCTTTTATACTGTGATTGCGCAGAGTAATGACATCATAGGCTGTCGCTGGCAAGTGTTATTGTCATTTTTAGATGTATGCTTCAGACACTGGTCACGCTGAAGGCGTTCCCCATAGCGACCCCTAAAGGACGCAGTGTCTCGTTCCCTTCTCAGAGAACCATGGTTACATACGTAACTTGAGACGTTATTCTGGCTTTTTAGGGAAATACAACAAGTGAATAGGGAAAGACATTTTAGATCAATATTTCTATGAAATATGATATATTCTTATGAAAATGTTGCCAAGTTAATAGTCCTATTATTACACCTGATTACATGTTGCCCCAAGAACATATTCATATGCAAATTAGATGCCATGTTGTGTAGATACATTTTATAGAATGGGAATACCAATTTATGGCCTTTTTACACACATATTGCATGAAGTAAAACAGTATATCAAATCGTTCCATTATATTTTTTGTAACATAGTTGAGAATCTTCTTTGTATAATTATTGATTGGTGTGTGGGGGGGGGGGGGGGGGGTTGTCATTGTAAATTACTGTACCCTTGACCTCATTTCATCAATAATCCTGGGCCGCTGATTCTGTGTGTTGCCGTGATTCCATGTAATATGTATTTCAGCACAATTAACCCTTAAATGCAAGGATGTTTCGCCAGTAATTATTATTATATTATTATAGCGACCCGGACCTATATATTCAACACGGATGGATCTCTAACTGCTGCAATAGCATAAAACTCTCCTGATATTTTAATAACAATTACATAAAATAATAATAATAGACAGACAGACAGACTGACTGATTGATTGTTACCATTTGAAACTTATAAGGGTTCAATTTGAGCAGATGATTTTACCATCACTGTCATTGTCAGAGAGCACTTCCCCTGTATATTCAGCATCTGGCTCATATTCACAATCTCAACTATATTCTGAAAACTATCGTTTTTAATGATTTCAGAATCAATATTTTGATTGGTGGCAGCTTGTTCACCACGTCCACCATCAAATGACAGTGACACTTGTAGAGTATCAGACCCAATTAGACAAATTAAAGATTCGATCAAGGACATTGTTGAAACACGAGGAGCCGAATTCCACAGAAAGGCCGAAGACACAGGATGTTCATAAATCAAATCCTGGCACCACGAGTCTGAAGCGAGCCAAACAAACTAGCAGCTTCGAACAGCTTTCAACATTAACATAAAAGAACACACTAATCATAACAACTCAGGAAGGAGATTGTCAATTTTGGGGCAAGTAAGCAAGATTAATGGTCAAAGACACAGCATATCATGACCATCCAATGAGGAAAATCATTAGTAGAAACTGCGTTGGGTGGTTTCCCCCACCTAGAAGACTTGACCTCTCAGGGTCAATTCTAAGAACGTTAATTTCCTGGTTAAGGGAAATAACTTTCTTACTGTATAAATACTACACAAAGCATGTAGCAGAAATCTGCACGATTAGGGACTGTGCTTTTGAGCAAACAATGAACAACCTCAAGTGTGATACAAGTAAGACTTTATTAACTACATAAACACTTAAACTAGTCTAACATACACATATACACACACACACATACGGTTGGTATAGGAACAGGATTAAAGCTTTGGCAGTAAAGAGAAGAGAAATAAAACATGAAGCTATGGTATCATTGGATATTCAGCAGATCTACAGCCTGAAGGAAACATCAGTTTCTTAGTTCAAACACACCTTTGTAAAAAGGTGCAAATGATACTTAATGTATCAATTAATAAGACTAAGTTTGATATTTGCACGTCTTGTCTGTCTGACAGAGAGTCCTGATGCAATCTGAAGGCTCAAGTAGATCTTTGTATGAATCTTTGATCTTTGACTTTGACCTTTGATCTCTTATGAGCTTTGTCTACTCGTTGAGACTTGTTGGTTGATGAAAAAGAACCAGTTTGAGTCAGATGATCTTGGTGAATGGACAGTCAAAGCCCGAGGCCTGGCGCAGACTTAGGGTGTCCTTAGAGCGTTTTAGCTCACATCCCCATCTTCTCAGAATCTAACAGAACCGCAGACTGAAGGCGGGTCACT
>NW_015506407.1:203283-252602 GCF_001515645.1 Sinocyclocheilus grahami
GCCCGCTTTGGATTCTGAGTTGTGAAGTTCAGAATCAGTGGGGTCTTACAAACACCGTTAGTGGAGGCCCTGTGCTTGTTAAAGGCCTTCTGTGTCAGGTCACACAGTTGTTGAATAGGCATTGTGCGGCAGGCTATAATGCCTAAATGGTGACTTACAATAGGAGGGAGGTTTTGGAGGAAAAGGCTTGTGTGTCCTCCACCATCCCAGATGTAATTGCGAGCTCTGAAGTAAGCTCGTCGAAGTCTGTGGTAGTAACCATGGGGAGTTTCATGCCGGCCCTGTTTGGTGTCTAGGGCAGTGATCAGTCCGTGTTCAGACTCTGGGTCTGAGAATTCCTTTATGATGGCTTGTTTAAGCTGCTGGTGAGGCCACTCTCAGGATCAGTTCCTTTGATGTCCTCAGGATCTCTGCAGTATTTAGGTTGCCAGATGTATTGTCTCTGGCCAGCTCGTTGGGGGCTGTGGGGCCACACAGTATGTGTGTCTGCAGTGATCCTCTGGAAGGGTCCCTGCCCCACCCCCCCTGTGGCTGCTGGCTGGTGACGTGTGAACAGTGGGTTCTCAGTGGGATAGGTCAGATCCTGGTGGTTCAGGCTGGGTGTTAGGTGTCCACTTGTGTCGCAGTCTTGCTGTTCCTTTCTCTGCCATTGCAGGTCGTTGGCTGCTTTGAGCTGAAGGATGTCCATTACAGTGCTCTGCTGGGTTTCCAGGTGGTCCTGGTGAGCTGGCAGGGCTGGATGTCTGTGGAATGTGGAATTGCGACATACTGGCACACTCATGAGAACACCAGAGAGAGAGAGGCACAAGGCAAATGCAAGTATGTACAGAGGTGTTAAGCTATCTCTATGGGGAACGGCTGTGTAGGCTGTGTAAGGTATGAAAAGCTGATGAGGGGCAGCTAGTGAGGTAGGGTGCTATGTTTTTGTGTTCGTGAACACAAAGAGAGAGTTTGAGTAACTTTGTTGAGGGGGCTGTAAGCAGGGGTCAGCTGATGACCGGGCTATACATGTGGTCAAACTATTACTCAAAGCACTGATGGTTCACAGGTTTGGTCACTATGACAAAACTGAAATAAAATAAGATGAAATCAAAAAAGAAAAGGAAGAAGGAAGATTTTACCTATTTCGTTTTTTTTTGCTAAGAGATATGGCTAAGCAGGTGTCACTTGTGGGTGATGCTGCAATAGACTCATAAACCTAGAGTTAGAGGCTGCTTTGAGCTGAAGGATGTCCATTACAGTGCTCTGCTGGGTTTCCAGGTGGTCCTGGTGAGCTGGCAGGGCTGGATGTCTGTGGAATGTGGAATTGCGACATACTGGCACACTCATGAGAACACCAGAGAGAGAGAGGCACAAGGCAAATGCAAGTATGTACAGAGGTGTTAAGCTATCTCTATGGGGAACGGCTGTGTAGGCTGTGTAAGGTATGAAAAGCTGATGAGGGGCAGCTAGTGAGGTAGGGTGCTATGTTTTTGTGTTCGTGAACACAAAGAGAGAGTTTGAGTAACTTTGTTGAGGGGGCTGTAAGCAGGGGTCAGCTGATGACCGGGCTATACATGTGGTCAAACTATTACTCAAAGCACTGATGGTTCACAGGTTTGGTCACTATGACAAAACTGAAATAAAATAAGATGAAATCAAAAAAGAAAAGGAAGAAGGAAGATTTTACCTATTTCGTTTTTTTTTGCTAAGAGATATGGCTAAGCAGGTGTCACTTGTGGGTGATGCTGCAATAGACTCATAAACCTAGAGTTAGACTGTTAGCTAAGTTAGCAGGGACACACCAAATACCTCGAGGTCAAAAAGAAAAAGAAAAAGAAACAATGGGAAGTGTTCCTAGTTCTATCTGGGCCTACATTATGTTGAACAGTAACTGCACTTCAATGTACTAGGCCTGGCACTGAGGAGTGAGGAGAAGTAGAGAGGAAACAGGGATTAGGCTACTAATAACTAGGGATGTCCCGATCAGGTTTTTTTGCCCTTGAGTCCGAGTCCGAGTCATTTGATTTTGAGTATCTACCGATACCGAGTCCCGATCCGATACTTCTATAATACATAAAAAAAGAATAAAGAAGAGCGAAAAAACAGATCCAGGATGTTCCTTATTTTTTATTTAATTCACCTTATTTTAACATTCAACAACTCTGTTAACAAACAGAGCACTTCTGTGAGGTAGCTTGAACAATCAAGTAATAAATAACATAAATTCTTCACTTTTGGACTTTAGTGCAACAGTAAATATAAAAAAAGTCTAATATAAAAACAAAAAGCACCTCAACTTAAAATACCCTAGGCAGGCATGTAAACAAATAAAAAAATTAAAGTGCCACAGTGTTTGCAAAGCCAGTAATGTGCTTTTAGGAACTGCACTCCTAACTCTTACTGTCATCACAGTAGTAAGTTTCACAGAAGGAAATGTATGTTTTTCTTAATGAAAACTAACATCTCTACCTTGTCAGGTTTGAGCCTGTTTCTGTTCTCATCAAGGACATTTGCAACGGCACTAAAAAGTCTCTCACTGTCCACAGAGCTGCAGGGGGCACTGAGATACTGGGTTGCAACAGCAGCCATAGAGTGAAACTGAATAGCATGTTCTTTCCAGTACTGAAGTGGGTCGCTTTTCTTAGGGGTGTTTTTTTCTGAGAGGTAGGTCTGCACTTGAGTTTCTGCTGATGTGGTACTCACGGACCGTCCCTGTGACTGCCTCTCTTGTAAGATTTCCTCAAAGGCGATGTCCAGGCTACTACATGCTTCATGATGTGGTGCCTTGCTCACTGGCTCTGCTGCAGCCTCATTTTCCTCTGGCACTGCACTGACAGCCCTCCTCCCCTCTGTCTTTGGTAAACTCGCTGTATTGTGTCGGGTGTTTGTTTTTGAGGTGCCGTATCAGGTTTGTTGTGTTAAATGTAGCCTTTTCCTTTCCACCTCTTGCAATCCCAAGTTTACATATCTCACAGTTTGCTATGGCAATGCTGTTGTCATCAACTTTATAATACCTCCAGACCGCAGACATACTCACGCTTTCCGCTTCAAGCTGCTTCCGTGTTCTACTTTGCCGGCATTTAACCAATAGCGTCTCTGCAACAAACTGATGTCATGCCGCACGCGTTGCTGTTTCTGTGTGGAGTCAAAAGGGTCTAACTCTGTGCCACCGCATAACTATAGATGTGTTAAAAAATAATGAGAATATATATACATATATATCCGAGTCCTGATCGGGAGGTAACGTCCGATTCCGATCGAGTCTGAAACCACGCGATCGGGCCCAATTTCCGATCACGTGATCGGATCTGGACATCCCTACTAATAACCTGTATAACTCACTAAGGAAACAACAGTTGCTAGAACTACTGTAATCCTATACAAAGAGTGAAGATGGTGATGGTAAAATAACTAAAATAAGGTAAAAGTAAAATGAAAAGGTCCTAATAGCTGTAGGAAACTAAAAGGAAAAGTGAATAAACAAATTGATTTAATTAAATCTCAGATTTAATGAAAATCAATTTAGCTGAATTGGTACATTCATGCTAAACATATGTAAATAAATGCAATAAAGTCAAAGAGAGGTAGAATAAAGTCAAAACAAAAATAAACAATAACACAAGTAAAACCAAAGTATGTGGGGAGGGACCGACCTAACTGAATCCAAAGAGAAGGTGATAGCATAAACAGGAAGTGAAACCAGGAGTGACGAGGATAGAGAGAGAGAGAGAGAGAGGAGTGGTTTGAAAGTTACACTTTACAAACCTATCTAAGTGTTAGCCGAATGCTAACAGCTAGCAGTTGAGCTAAAGGGCTTAGCTTAAATGCCTGTGCGGCTGCTAAAGAGTTAGCATTGGCTACCCACAGTTCTTTGTTTACATAAAGGTCTGTGAAGTGGGTGTTGTTGTCAGATTAACCGGAAGAGTCTGCTCACATTTCCGGGGTCACGTGTTGCTAGGAGACCAACGCAAGCTCACATCAGGTGCAAGTGGATCAGAACTTGCACTGCTGTGAACATGCATGGGAAACTCATGCGGGGAATAACAGTCAGTTATGACATGTCCCATACAACTTCATTCACAAATCAAAACAGAACATTCGCTTCACACCTACGCTCTACTAACAAAAATCAGGTTAGTTTCTTATCGTACTGTTTAAACACATTATAGCACTGCAAACTTTCTACTGCTTGTAGGAAGGCACATTCAAGCTATAGTTTTATCTGATTTTGATCAGAAACTGGTATGCACATGAATAAGAAGTTATTAAACTTATGAGACAGACACATACGATTGATTACTGGGTCTGCTTGCAAACGATGTTTAAAATGTTCCGTTCTTCACCATACTATGTGAATGCTGGGATGTTTCTGGCTAGCTTGTTGAGTTCTCTGGGGGTCACATCATGCACTGCTGCAGGGATGCTTGGGAGGGACCCCCTCCTCTCTGTGGTTACTTTTGCAGCCTATAAGAGTACCTGAGTTCTCTTTGGACCATGTCAAGTTCGTCTTGAGTGTTGTTCAGCTGCTGGATCAGAGTCTAAATTCTGGCAACTTTGTCTTAGAACTCAGAATTAGCTGTTTCAATAGTAATTTTGTGTGGGAAAGTTTCAAATCCAGGTCCTTTCTGGCTGCCTTTCCAGGTGCTCTCGCTGTTCAGCAGCTGTCAGAGCCTTTTGAAGTCTATTGATTTCCTCCTGTAACTCCATTCTGCTGGGGTCCTTGTGGGATACTGCCGTGATCTGTTGCTTGAGATCATTTACCTCCTGTTTCAGACCCATGAGGTTGTGGGCCAGGAATATTATGATCTTGGTGAGCTCTTTGTAGCCATAACTCTCGCTTGAGTCATGAGTCAGTAGTACTCTTCCTTTGTTGTCCAGTTGTTTTTGGCTCTGATGCAGTAGGTTGTCAACAGCCCTGGGTAGAAGGGTGTTCCTCACAATGCCTGGCCAGTCCTTTTGGTCTGTCGTCTGGGCAGTTAGACTGAGCATCTGCAACATTTTGGCAAAGTCGTGTTGAGAGTAAGGGCTAGAGACTAATACAAGATCAAACAGAGTGTGGAGCTAGGTTTTGCCAGGTGTGGTATGCTGAAGTATTAGGTTATTATCTTAGCTGTGGATGACATAATGCTAAGATGCTAAGAAGGTTTGGGTCAGCATATGTTTGCTGAAAAGAGCGTAAACAGAGTTCTGATTGATGACTTAAGACTGTTCTTATTGTCGAATTATCACTCAGAACTTACTGATGTTTCACAACAGGCTCAATCTCTGAGGAAGTGAAGTAGAAGAGGGAGAAGGAAGATGGAGAGCATTCCTATTCAGATTATGCTTATTACTTGGTGCTCAGGACTATAGTTATGCCCTAGTATTTGTCTAGATGACTTGTGTAACAGGGTCATAAAATTAGAGCACATGTTGAAATAAAAACAAATCAAACATAGAAGTTTCTCTGGTTCCTTTTGAGGTTCAGAGAGGACATCTCTGTGCATCTCTTTTGACCATTATTCTTAATAACTTACCCCCAAAATTGACAATCTCCTTGGAATGGTCAATAAGTGTTCCTTTGTTTTAATGTTGAAATCTGTTCTGTGAAAGAGTGGTTTAGGCTTGCTTCAGAGTGGCTAGGGTCTGATTTATGACATCCTGTTGTCTTGGGCCTCTTGTGGAATTTTTGTGCTCCTAATGTTTCAACCATGTTTTGACCAAAACTTAGATTGTCTGATTCGGTCTGATATCCTACATACCCCCCTTCGATCGGCGAAGGCAGAAGAAGCAGACAACCACAGCAAACAACAAGACACCTCCATGACAGTTACTGTACTGGTGCAGGCAACAGGTTATTTAGGTACAGGTGGTAAAGTTCAATTAGTCAAAATAGTTTAGTAAATTGAATATGTTTTAATTCAATCTGGAAATTGTTCTAATTTGGTTCCGTACGTTGATTCGTCAATCAAATTTTGCGGATAACTTTGTTTGGTTCTTCTAGGTTGTCTTAATTTAAAACGTTTACCGTTAATTTTCTAGTAACATCATTTGCAATGAAATGAATTGACCTATCGTGCATGGAGCTTTCTGGCTTCCATTCAGCTTTAGAATTACTGGCGGATATTAGGTGTGGTGAGTCAATCCTAATATCAGACCTTTGACCCTTGCAGGGTGTCTAGGTGATATATATATGTATGTATGTGTGTGTGGTTGTACATACGCATGTATTTTTTATTTTTTTTTGGTGTTTGGTTTAGTGTTGTTAGAATCGTTATTATACTCTTATACCTTTTGTTCTTTACTATTTTGAATTGTTTTTAGCTTTATGAAATTTTGTTGTATGCATTTGTCATTTTTGTTTAATCTCTTTATTTTAAAAATGTGTATAGGTAGTATTTTATCAAATAAGGTAAGTACAATCACCTATTTAGCTAGCAAATTTTACCTCACAATAAAAAGTAGTGTCTGTGAACACCATGACAGAGGCTCATTTGGAGCAACGAAATAAAGTAATTTATTGTTATAAATTAATGCATAAAAATGCACAGGACAAACAAAAGACATGAATCAATGAATAAACTTGAATGAATACATAATACACAATTGGATAAATAGAGAGAGAGAGGGAGAGAATGAACACATACAATATATACATAGCCTAAATAAATATCATAGATAGATACATTATATACATAAATAATATAAACATAATAAATAAATAATATACATATTCTAAAATATATATATATATATATATATATATACACACACACATTTACAGACTGTGAGCCCTACAACCTACTGCCGCCTGAATGCTGCTGTGCCAATTCTTCGATTGTATTTCGAAGATGGATCTGACCTACTTCCAAACCTCCGGCTTTCATGACCGTGGCTACGAAAAAGATGTTGAGGTGCTGGTTTCTCTACTGGCTGGCCCACGCAGCATCGTACAGGCTGGTGTCACTGGGCTTTCACATCCCAAAGTCCATGGTGCATGACATTGTGCACAGAATCAGCAGGGCAGTCATCAGTATTTTGAGGAGGCTAATCGCTTTCCCGACCCCGGATGACCTGGAGGCAGTGGGGGCAGGTTTTGCTCAGCTGGCTGGGTCTCCAGCTCTCCACATCTTAGCTGGTGGACAGATGCCACATCCGGATCAAGCCACCACCAAGTGATGCCCCATGCTATTGTAATAGGAAACTGTTTCACTCTGTTCAGCTGCAGGCCATCACTGACCACAAGGGGAAGTTCCTCGATATCTTTGTTGGATATCCCGGGTCTGAAAAGCACAATATCAAGACAGTCAATTACATTCATTAGATTACTGCATAACTATGACATGGAAAAACATTAGCATGATCAAATCATGAACTAATACAAATTTTGGGGTGAAATAATTAAAAAAAATCTTGCTTTATATTTTTGTTTTAGGTTCTCCCACTTTCTTTTGACTTGAGCGGCAGAAATTTAGCCCTCAAGTCCCTGCTCTGTCACAAAAAATGCACAGAAATCAAGCATAAAAAGAAGGCAGTAAGACCTTTGCTTGAAGTGTTAGTATTTACTACGTTCAGTGTCAACAGCACCTGAATAAAAGCACATTTTACATAACTTGTTTACTTACTCAAACCCTTTGATGGCAGCATTACGCCTTCCAGTGAAGAGGGCTTCATTAGCCACCCTCCACTGAATAAGGAGCTGAGTGTGTTCATCAGTCCCTGTAATGTCAAAGCAGTAACCATAAGTCATTATCAATCCATTAATGCTATATTGACAAGCTGTGGCATATTTATTAATAGTAGCTTAGTATGTAGCTAACAAAATATCAACAAAATATTAGTAAAAGAGGGGAAAATATGGTTTAAAGTCCGTGGAATTTTCTAATCTCATTAAACTGCTTAACAATGAACGTCTCCATTAAAAAAGCAGTTAACAAGCTGATGTACAACAGCATTGACACTAGCTTGATCTGTTCGTTAACTTGATGTGCTCAGTAATAACAATGATTAAACATCTTTTTATGGAAGATTCACGAAATCATCTCATCGATTTACAATATTTAAACTTTCAATAAGTCAGCCGTTCACTTAGATCATGTTAAACAAGTGCAATTTAACCACAATGAACAACGTTTTTCCCTGAGGAACTTACACTTGAAAAGAGCCGTGTCGCCGCCTTCCGCCATTTTCGAATATGACACCTCCTCTCCCGTGGCCTCATGGGATAGTAAAGTGTCCATCCTATGCATGCTATGGAATTCGGGCGGAAGTAGTAGGTCATCTGGGTACTTCTCACCTACTGTTTTTCGAATACTATGAATTCGGACATACTACTCGCCTTGCATACTGTTTTTCGCCTACTATATAGTAAGGAAGTATGCGATTTCGGACGCAGCTCAGGTGACGCGTGTGCTATGTGGAGTTAGGACTTCCTGTGACAAGTCATTGTCATGGTAACCAATGCATGCCAGTGCAATTCAAGCAGTTTAGTGTCTGCCTATTTCAAAGAAGTTGCCCACAGTTTTAAAACGTGGTGCTTTCAGTCCTTCAAGACTTGTTGCATTAAATAAGCACTTCTGTGAGTGCTTCTCTAATTTAACAATAAACTTCTTGCACTTGTTTAAAGAATAACAAAACAGGTTTACTGTAAGTTAAAGCCGGTTTAAGCATATATGTAGTTATGTGTGCCTCACACATGAATACTGACGTACAGTATTACACCTTTAGTTTCACTCCGCAAGTGAAACACAGTAATGACCACCAGGTTGCTAGGCGTGTATATATACTGTCAAAGTGTAGATTAATTGCAGCAATCTAATTATACTGGACTATCAAGCACACACTTTTAGGTTGACAGTGTTTTAAACTCATAACCTTTGTTTTATCATGCCTCGCGTCTGTGGTGGCTTCTGCCGCTATTGTGAAGAATCTTTCTCAGAGTCTTGGGATTTTGATGCCAGAAGAGATTTTATTTTCAGAGACAATAAAACCTGAGAGAACTCTGCAGAGCAATCTCCAGACTCTTTTTCTGTACTCTCTTATATACTGTTCGTTCTCTAGGCGTGTTTAATGGTTTCAGTCATATTTGATATGGGATCATCACGATGCAGTCATGAGGCCTTAATTTTATGTTCTGTGAAAATAAGGGCCCCATTATGTGCCATCATGGGCTTATCATGTACTTCACCATATGTCTGCACATTCCATTCTCATACAGATTTCTATACATGCAGGCAAATACACATGATTATAATAGTAGAATAACTTAATACATAAATGGCCACATTCACGCCGATTATACCTGAACAATTTACATTTTGATTAATTAAAATCTTCTACATTCCCCTCTTTGAGACTTACTAAGTCTCACCATCATTTGTCATTACCCAGAGTGCAGCTTCACAATTCAGTCTCATCAGTTATCACTACCTATTGACTAATTTAAGTCACACAGTTTTATCACCAATGACTAGATTATGTAACAGCACTCTGGCGGAGCAGCAGGACCAAACCTCTCCCCCCACACTTGACTAGGAGGGAGTAAAAGATCCCCATCTCTCTAATCCCTCATTAAGATAATACAATGTTATAAGCATGAGCGTGCAATTGGTTCAGCGCTTGCCTGTGGTTGTCACAGTTATGTAGTATACAACAGACATTAAAATTCAAGACATAAAACATGTAACATCACAAAAAATTGCATAGTTGATCTTCAGTTCAGACAATGTGCACATTTTAGAGGGCCATTTTAGTTACCCTCAAAAATCAATTTCCCATCATATTGACATCTTAGACTTTTAATTTGCTTAGTTGTGGCTTTGATAACTAGTGACCTCAATATAGGAAGTACACAGTAAAATAGTTCTCTTCCTGCAATTCCTAAAAACATTCCCAGTTTAGTTAACTATGCTTCCCTTGCTTCTGGAGCATTGTTCCCCAAACATAATACATACTTTTCTTTTTCAGTTAACAAATAATATAAAGCTATTCTATTTTGCTCTGTCATTCTGCTTGTTGCGTCCAATTGCTCTCCTAGAACTGATAAGACCTCATCAGTATTATTAATAAATCTTTGCTGATTGTACTTTATGTAATTTAATTAATCCCTTCTGTAATTTTATTTATTTATTTATTTTTATTATTATTGTTGTAATTTAGAATTAATATTGATTCAAACACTAATTTAACTTAATCTCTTATATTAAATTCGTTAGGTATGCCTTTAGGTTGAACAATTGAATTTATATAATCTGCAGGGTCTTTTTCATCTGCTCTTTTGGTTCTAGTTTTTTCTTCATTTGTTCTTTCCTTTTCTAGAGAGATATGATTCATTTTATGTGTCAGCATAACCCTAGTAATCCTGACCAATATTCTGGCAATGTTGGCAAGAGGCCATATTTTTCCGCACATCCACCGTATGTCTGCCAATGCAATATTGATTTCATCAAATATAGGAGGTGGGCCTTCCTTTTTCACTAACTAACTTTACATTGTGGTATTTTCAATATTTTGCTGCATTTCCTTTAATTTGCCAATGTCAGTTGTTCCCGTCTTTTTATAACATTCAATTCTTGATCTACCATTAATTTTATTTTTTATTTTATATTATATTACCATACTATTGACCAATTACGGGTTCAGATGCACAGTAATTAAGTTGCTTCTCTTTAGTTTGTTGTAGATTGGAGAAACTGGCACCAGTATGGGCATAATGCCATTTTTGGGTACAGTTACTAAAGATATTTATCTCTCTACCTCTTCTATTCTTCTATTAAGCATTTACCTCCCAGTTTTATTACATCTAATCCGATTTCACTAGATAGTCCTGGACATTTATTTAATCATTGCAACAGTACATTTCTGGCTGAAATTAATTTGTCATCTTGGTTTGTTTAGGCCTATTTAAAATGAGACACATCTGTTTTTTATTTTTACAATTATTTCACAATTATTTTAATCTCCAAACTGTTTTAGATAGTTCTGCTTTGCATCTTATGCTTTGCTAAATAGAAAATTGGCATATTTCATGGACATATTTAATAGACTTCTTAACATCTGTAAATGAATAAATTCAAACAAATATTATTAGTGAATAATACTATAAATTATACTATAAAATAAAATTTTTATTTTTCTTAAATACTTAATTTCTGCCATATTAAACTTTTTATTAAGATTTAGCTTACAGTAACGTCAATTGTTTTATTATCTCAAATCTTTTGGTGGGTCTTGAAATAGATTATACTTGTTTAGGTGGGTCATGGAATGGAAAAGTTTGAGAACCCGTCTTAAACCATTCATCATGAAATATTCTACAACTTGAACTGTGTATGAGTACTGGTACAATATATAAGACTGGTCTTGCTTCAAAGCAAACTATGCAGTTTTCCCACTTTTATTTTTCTGCTGTGTAATTTACCCATTTATATCAATTATTTTCTTCTACCTTTTCCCATAAAAAATTTGAATTGCCAATTTTCTTATAACTGATATTATGGTTGTCATTTATAATGTGTCTATTTTGTCTAATTACTTTTTCCTCCTTATCTAGTTCTTGTTCTTTTTGGATTAAGTCAAAGCCACTGGAAGATTCAACTGAGGGGGTGAAAGTTGATTCTAAGGAAGTATGGGTGCTGTTGTCTACGACTTGAGCTTGTAGAATTAGATGCATGTGATGATCATCAGATATCTTTTGAAACCTTCAGAGTTTTTTGTTAGTGATATCAAGCATGCTCATTTGCTTATCTGGCCATTTGTCCTTGGTGTGAGCTGTGGAAATTTCATGTGGGTTGAGGGCTGTCCTGGCCCCTTTTTTGAGCTCTGAGCAGGGCTAATACACACTTTCTATAATAAAAAGCTTTAATGAATTATTTGCATCCTTACTCCGTTTTTGTTTTTCAAATTTATTCTTAACAATTTGCTAATTCAGTTTTCTCTTTGTTTTATAAACTGAGTTCCACTATATCACTTGATAATTTTGTAGGCCTATCTTACTCAGTAACATAGGCCTTTTGATTTGGAAAACACTCAACCCACTTTATTTCTGTTAACAGTCAGAAAGACAATATTTTATCCTTTTGACACAGAATCAGCTCCATCATGATGTGCTGAAAAGAAAGTTAGATGTGGGGTGGACAGAGCAAGCTTGCTTTGCTCTGCCTTCCCATGTTATACGCTGCACAAGTGTGGCACTGCTTTTCTTTCTGCCACAACAATAACCTATAGGTACTAACCAGGAAACTTAACCCAATTCCTCCATGGTCATTATTTCACTGGGCATAATTTGCCCTGTGGCCTACATATTAAAATTTGCATACAGCTGTTTTGGCAAAATTATTGATTTGCCTTAGTGTCTCGTCAGACACCCTCTTTCACTCCACACAACACCATCATTCATGCTTTTTCACACCCTTTCACATCCCACTTTTGGCCAAAAACATATTTTTTCTTGAGTTTTCAGCTGATTGTGAACTTAATGATTTTAGTTGTGAATGCCACGAATTCTGAGTAGGATGATTTATTTATTTTTTCTTTCGTTAGACTCTACTGAACATAGACCTGGTAGCATTTCACATAGTTTCTAGATGTCATACAACTGGGCAACGTCAGTCACCATAAAGTTTAATTTAACACCGCTGTATAGACCTCTTTTAGTCTTTCTTTTTTTTTTCATCAAAATCTAATAGATTAATTTGTTTAGAATAATAGGCCTAGGCATTGTGCACTTGAGAGAGCCAATTATAATTTCTCAAATGTCACTTGTTTGTCTAATTTAGATTTTAGACAAATATTTTTTTGTTATTGCTCATGAGCTACTTTGAGAAAAGTATTGGAGATCTCTGCATAATCTAGGATCCATGGCCATCGACATTTCCATCTTGTTATCCACCGTGATAACAGCATATGTGATTTCATGATTTTTGAGTAATTTTTTAAATTATTATTTTATTCAATTTAGCCCTAGAAAATTACTATTAAACGAAATGGAGTGACCAATATTTTTATTTTATCAGCCATATTCTTTTCTATTAGACATCTTGACTACCCTTTTTTTTCTTTTCATAGAGTTCAGCATTGTTGTCAATAATTCAGTTGTGCATTTCCCCCTAGTTGGTTAATGAAAATAGCCTTCACTATGCAAAATTCAGCTCCATTTTTATCTGACTGGTGAGTCAAGCACTCACTTCTGTCTGTCATATTACTTTTTCTTTAAGCCATAAGGCTGGACTGGTACCTATTGAAAAGCAGATTAAGAATGTTAGTTAAAACACAGAATTCAAACAAGTGCTGTGAGACCAGTGAATAATCAAGATTAATATAGTTAATAAAATAATTAACAGAATTTGAAGCAGCTCTATAGTGATCATTAAATATGCAGCACCTGTGCACGCAAAGGGAAGGGATGGAAGTCCTTCTGGTTAGATCATCAGCCTGGGCTGTTGCACTGGGTCGGTCAGTCTGTGATGGCACATACTACTTGCCTGATGTTGGGGTGTATGGTCTCCGTTGTTTCTTTGCCTCTCCTCCAGTCTGGCTTTTGATTGTTCCTGCCTGAGTTTTGGATTTCAGGATGTTCTCTTCACCCTCAGGAAAAGTCTCAAGTGAAAGATTCACCTTTTCCTGCATTAAGTCAGTCTTTCTCCATGTTGAAGTGTGCACTCCTCTTTCAGGAGGGGAGGTGAGCGTCCATCAACCTCTCCCTCTTCTTCTCTCTGCAGCTGTCTTAGCTTCTTCACCACTTTGTTAGACAGACTCCAGTTCATTGCTTCCCTTTGTCAAGGCACTGTTCCAGAAGTCATCTGAAATGTTAACACTCAGTGACTGCATTAATCAAATTTAATCTTTTTAAACTCTTGACCAAATTGTGTCTGAGCAATCTGCTCTTTATCTTTTCAACCATCTCTTTCAATGGTCCCTTAATAAAAACAATCTTGTCTGGTTAAAAACAGCAGTTCCCTTATTCTATTTTAGTAAAGCAAGTTCTTCATTGCAGAAAAACAGCAATCAGTTTTTTCTTTGCAAAATGCAGAAAGTGGCAGTAATCTACCTTTATTATCTAAGTATACTGCAATAAAACAAAATAATATTTCCTTTTAAAACAGCATGACATGCATATGGTAAAATAAAGACTTCAATCATAATTTTTCTTCTATTTTTGGAAACATGATTCAGAATAATCTGGTAATGGTGAATTAATTTTTCCCAACCAACATAAAATTCCTTTTATTTAAATATTTAATCAACAAGTTCCATTATTATTGTTAAATAGCTTTTGAATAAAAATTTCTATGAATTTGGTCACCCAATTTTGCTCTGATTCAACATTGCACTACACAAGTTATCTTTTAGTTAACTCCAGTCTAAATCTCTGAAACTCTGTAGTGGATTAACTTTCATACTGTGTCCCAGGGATAACAAGATACAAATTTGAGAAGTCTTCAGTTATTAAATATAAAGTTTTAAGCACGTGCAATCTTTTTAATCATCTGTTTAGACAAGTCTTTAAATAATAAATGTATATCTTATTTTAATTATTTAACTTAATTATTTAAATAATCTGCAAAGTCCATATCTTGGCATACTTTTTTTTTTCTAAAACAACATTCATACAAGTCCCTTTATTGTTTAGGGCTCACAGACTCATTCACTCTTCTCCAGCGCAACACCAGCTGCGTCCGTCTCCGTGACCTGATCACACTTAAGTGACAGTTCAGGAGGGGCACACACCTTTTGCTCCACCAGATATAGAGTTTATTTTCTCATACAACCACAAGTTACAAATACGCTCAGACAGACACAGACACATACATTTACACAGACTACTCTACACTCTTCCTAAGTGACCTGTCAGTTACTCGTTCTTTTACTGATACACTTCCTCAACACAGTTAAAAAAACAGCACTCTGTAGGATTTTTTTCCTAGCCATAGGACTTTGCGCGCTTTCCTTTACTTTATCTGCTTAACGTCCGTTGAAGTCCATCAAGGCCCACTCATCAATAAACACAGACCATTGCATGCAATGTATATCTGCTTAATGTCTACTGCCATCCATCAAAAGCCCGCTTGGCAGTAAACACAGATTTTTGCAATCTGCCCTAATTTACTATTATAGTAAAACAGATCAGTGCATGCAATTATTTCTTCTGGAATCAAAACCCTTTTTCTTTTTGTTCTATACATTTGGAGGAGCATTTTCGAGGGTCTATACCACTGGCTGACTCTGGCAAACATCACCTATTATATAAGCAAAAAACTGCCTACCTTATTGTTTAGTGGCCACTAATAATGTTGTTCGTCAAGCCAGCCCAAAGTGGTCCTCCACCCTCTGCTCCTTTCCAGCCCCACGTTGGGCGCCAAAATGTGGTGGCTTCTGCCGCTATTGTGAAGAATCTTTCTCAGAGTCTTGGGATTTTTATGCCAGAAGAGATTTTATTTTCAGAGACAATAAAACCTGCGAGAACTCTGCAGAGCAATCTCCAGACTCTTTTTCTGTACTCTCTTATATACTGTTCGTTCTCTATGCGTGTTTAATGGTTTCAGTCATATTTGATATGGGATCATCACGATGCAGTCATGAGGCCTTAATTTTATGTTCTGTGAAAATAAGGGCCCCATTATATGCCATCATGTGCTTATCATGTACTTCACCATATGTCTGCACATTCCATTCTCATACAGATTTCTATACATGCAAGCAAATACACATGATTATAATAGTAGAATAACTTAATACATAAATGGCCACATTCACACAGATTATACCTGAACAATTTACATTTTGATGAATTAAAATCTTCTACATGTCCTCCACCATTCTGTAGCGAATCAGCTCGAAGGAGAAATATGAATAATTAATCATAACTAGTTATAATTAATTATAAATATTTAGATCCGCTGTAAGTATTTACTTGACCTCTCAGGGTCAACTGTCTGTCAGTTCTAAGAACGTTAATTTCCTGGTTAAGGGAAATAACTTTCTTACTGTACAGTACTACACAGAGCATGTAGTAGAAATCTGCATGATTAGGGATTGCGGTTATGAGCAAACAATGAACAACCGCAAGTGTGATACAAGTAAGACTGTATTAACTACATAAAAACTTAAACTAGTCTAACATACACATACACACACACACACGCACACACATACAGTTGGTATAGGAACAGGATTAAAGCTTAGGCAGTAAAGAGAAGAGAAATAAAACATTAAGCTATGGTATCATTGTATATTCAGCAGATCTACAGCCTGAAGGAAACATCAGTTTCTTAATTCAAACACACCTTTGTAAAAAGGTGCAAATGATATTTAGTGTATCAATTAATAAGACTAAGTTTGATACTTGCACATCTTGTCTGTCTGACAGAGAGTCCTGATGCAATCTGAAGGCTCAAGTTGATCTTTGCTGAAGTTGGTTGATGAAAAAGAACCAGTTTGAGTCAGATTATCTTGTTGAATGGAAAGTCAAGGCACGAGGCCTGGTGCAGATTTAGGGTGTCCTTAGAGCGTTTTAGCTCACATCCCCATCTTCTCAGAATCAAACAGAACCGCAGACTGAAGGCGGGTCACTGATGTGAGGCCTTTAAGGTCTGAGAAGATTCACGCCTCTCAAGATGGGCTTGTCCAATGAGAAAGGCTAAAATCCCAAGCATGAGGTTGCAATTACTGGAGGGTTTTATGACCCTTTGTGTGAGGGCATGGTAATTTGCAAATGTAATTTTCTGGGGTGTTGATGCACAAACTAGTAAAGATTCTTAGAACACTAATATGTTGCATAGGTATCAGCATGTAATATGCACTCTCAATTAGATCATCCGAAGATGAATTCATAGACACCAAACATGATATAAGTGAGGTTATATTAACTAGTGGTCTATCATAACATGCATAAAACAGCATACACTTCAACAGACAATATACAAGAACAGTAATGGTATACACAATGACCTGAAGGATATGCGTGTTCATTCAAAGAAAGGTTTTCCTATGAATTAATTAGAGAACAGTCCATTTGTCTGGGCATTATGTGTCTTTCTTATGAGGAAAATTAGTAAGTTTCTCTACCCGCATTCCTTTGGGCAATAAAACCAGTGATATCAGCATTGGTTGCCATGGAATCAGAGGCCTGTTCTGCCTTTCTGAGGTGTTAAGACGCATTTCGGGGGAAGGGTCCATAGGCCCTCATATGGCTTGTTAACTGAGGGGCATTGCAGAGTATTTGTTAAATATAACTAACAAAATATATACTGTGTGTCTGATTGGTCCAGATGCTACAGCGTGAATGTGCTCGTTATACCACGGTGCTGGACTGTTTCCTTAATCTTTTCTAACCATTAGGCCACGAGGCAGTCATGGCCTAATGGTTCGGGACTCGGACTTGTAACCCAAGGTTGCGGGTTTGAGTCTCAGTACGGGCAGGGATTGTAGGTGGGGGGAGTGAATGATCAGTGCTCTCTTCCACCCTCAATACCACGACTGAGGTGAGACCCTTGAGCAAGGCACCGAACCCCCATTTGCTCCCCGGGCACCGCAGCACATGGCTGCCCACTACTCCGGGTGTATGTTCACGGTGTATCTGTTCTCTACTGTGTGTGCACTTGGATGGGTTAAATACAGAGCACAAATTCCGAGTATGGAACACCATACTTGGCTACATGTCACTTTTACTTTAATATCAGAAGTATGGTGATAATTAAGTGACATGATTGATCACACAGACTGCAGGGTGAGCACCCCCTGCTGGACTCACTAACACCTCTTCCAGAAGCAACCTAGTTTTCTCAGGAGTAAGAGTAATGAATTTAGGTGAAGGGGTGCAGAGCCAGTGGTGGTTTTGTAGGCAAACATTAATGCCTTGAATTTTATGCAAGCAGCTATTGGTAACCAGTGCTGATAAACAGAGGTGTGACGTGCATTCTTTTTGGCTCGTTAAAAATTAATCTTGCTGCCGCGTTGTGGATTAATTGTAAAGGTTTGATAGAAGTGGCTGGAAGACCTGCCAAGAGAGCATTGCAATAGTCCAGCCTGGACAGAACAAGAGCTTGTTGGTCCAATAAGTAATATCTCTGTCTTATCCGAATTTAATAGAAGAAAATTATTGGCCATCCAATCTTTTAAATTTTTAACACACTCTGTTTGCTTCGATAATTTAGAATTTTTATCTGGTCTTGTTGAGATATATAGTTGAGTATCATCGGCATAACAGTGGAAACTAATCCCGTATTTTCTAATAATATTACCAAGTGGCAACATGTATATCGAAAATAGCAGAGGACCTAGGACAGATCCTTGTGGCACTCCATGTTTTACTGGTGATAATTGAGATGACTCCCCATTTAAATGAACAATGTGGTAGCGATCGGACAGGTAGGATCTAAACCATCTTAAAGCCTGCCCTTGGATACCTGTATAGTTTTGTAATCGATCTATGAGTATGTCATGATCTATAGTATCGAATGCAGCACTAAGATCAAGTAAAACTAGCAATGAGATACAGCCTTGGTCTGACGCAAGAAGCAAGTCATTTGTAATTAACAAGTGCAGTTTGTGTTATGGTGGGGCCTGAAACCTGACTGAAATTCTTCATAGAGATCATTTTTTTGCAGGCAGGAGCACAATTGAGCAGACACAACTTTTTCTAAAATTTTAGACATAAAAGGAAGATTTGAGATGGGTCTGTAATTTGCCAGTTCACTAGGATCTAGTTGTGGTTTCTTAATAAGAGGCTTAATGACCGCCAGCTTGAATGTTTTTGGGACGTGACCTAAAGACAACAACAAGTTAATAATATTAAGAAGCGGTTCTTCTGCTACTGGTAACAAGTCTTTCATCAATTTAGTGGGTACAGGATCTAACAGGCATGTTGTTGGTTTAGATGCAGTGATAAGTTTATTTAGCTTTTCCTGTCCTATAGTTGTAAAGCACTGCAGTTTATCTTTTGGTGCGATGAATGAAGCTGTAGTATTATACGCTGTAGAATCTACATTTGTTATTGTATTTCTGATGTTATCTATTTTATCAGTGAAGAAATTCATAAAGTCATTACTATTAAACTGTGAGGGAATATTTAGATCGGGTGGCGTCTGGTTATTTGTTAATCTAGCCACTGTGCTAAATAAAAACCTAGGATTGTTTTGGTTATTTTCTATGAGTTTGTGGATATGCTCGGCCCTGGCAACTTTTAGAGCCTGTCTATAGCTGGACATACTGTTTTTCCACACAATTCTAAAAACTTCCAAGTTAGTTGTTATCCTGAGGCACCCCAGTAGTTAGATGTTGTGACTTGGACACCTCACCTCTCCAAGATATCTTGAAGGACCTATCTGAGAGATAAGACTCAAACCACTGGAGTGTGGTTCCTGAGATGCCCTTTGCCAGTAGGGTTGACAGGAGGATCTGGTGGTTAACCGTGTCAAAAGCAGCGGACAGATACAGCAAGATAAGCATTGGAAGATTTGGAATCTGCTCTTGCCAGTCTTAGGGCTTCAACAACTGAGAGCAAGGCAGTCTCGGTTGAATATCCACTTCTGAAACCAGACTGGTTGCTGTCGAGGAGGTTTTTCTGTGTGAGAAAGCAGAGACTTAGTTGAACACAGCTTATTCAAGTGTTTTTGCAATGAAAGGAAGAAGGGATAAGGTCTGTAGTTCTTTAAAAGAGATGGGATGAGGGTGGGCTTCTTAAGTAGTGGGTTATAAGAGCCTGTCTTAATGCTGAGGGAAAAAGACCAGTGTGAAGGGATGCGTTAATGATGTGAGTGCAGGTACAACTGCAGGAGAAATGGCTTGAAGAAGATGAGCTGGAATAGTATCAAGTGGACAAGTAGTATGATTAGAAAGGATGAGTTTGGAGACTTCTGCCTCAGAGACTGAAAAGAAGGCTGTGAACGAGTGTATGTTTGCTGGTAAGATGTGCTTGACAGATTGTGGTGTTGAGAATTGTGCACTGATGGTTTTAATTTTATTACTGAAGAACGTGGCAAAGTCGTCAGCTGTTAGAGTTGATGAAGGGGGGAGGAGGAGGACAAAGGAGCGAGGAAAATGTTTTAAAAAGCATGCAAGAGTTAGACGAATTGTTAATTTTGTTATAATAGTATTTCCTTTTAGCAGTGGAGACATTAGCAAAGAAGGAAGAGAGGAGTGACTGATACACATTAAGTTTAATAGTATTTTTTAAATTTGTGTCACACCCTTTCAGCAGCCCTGAGCTTAGAACGATGCTCACTGAGAACATCAGACAGCCAAGGGGCAGAAGGGGTGGTACGGCCTGGCCTGGAAGACAAGGGGCAGACAGTGTCTAAACAAGATGTAAGAGTGGAGCATAAAGTATCAGTAGCACTGTTAGCATCAAGAGATTCTAACTGTTTAGGGGGAGGAAGCGAAGATGAATAGTATTTCCTTTTAGCAGTGGAGACATTAGCAAAGAAGGAAGAGAGGAATGACTGATACACATTAAGTTTAATAGTATTTTTTTAATTTGTGTCACACCCTTTCAGCAGCCCTGAGCTTAGAACGATGCTCACTGAGAACATCAGACAGCCAAGGGGCAGAAGGGGTGGTACGGCCTGGCCTGGAAGACAAGGGGCAGACAGTGTCTAAACAAGATGTAAGAGTGGAGCATAAAGTATCAGTAGCACTGTTAGCATCAAGAGATTCTAACTGTTTAGGGGGAGGAAGCGAAGATGAAACCATAGTAGATTGCCAGGAGGGTGAGAGTGAATGTAGGTTACGTCGAAAGATGACATGTGGATGGGTATGTGTTGTGTAAGGAACCATGTTGAGGTTAAGAGTGAGGAGGAAGTGATCCGAGGTGTGCAGTGGAGTAACCAGTACATGATCAGTGGAGCAGTGTCGTGTGTAAATAAGGTCCAGTTGGTTGCCTGATTTGTGAGTAGCCATAGTTAACACTCTCTTGAGATCAAAAGAGGCAAGCAGAGGGTGGAAGTCTCCAGCCTGAAGTTTATCTAGGTGGATGTTGAAGTCTCCAAGCATAACTAGGGGAGTGCCATCCTCAGGAAAGGTTGAGAGCAGCACATCTAATTCATCCAAGAAGTTACCTTGTGGTCTTGGGGGTCGATAAACAAGTAAAAAATGGATTTTAAAAGGGTGGGTAATAGTGACTAAATGTGATTCAAAGGAGCTGCTAATACCCAGAGAAGGTAAAGGAATACATTTCCAATCATTAGAGATAAGCAGACCAGTACCTCCACCTCTTCCAGTTAGACGGGGAGTGTGGGAAAATGATAAATTATTGGAGAGTGCTGCAGGAGTAGCAGTGTCCTCTGGTTTGATCCAGGTCTCTGTCAGTGCACATTTGATCTATAGTCCATGTACTCCTTTGATCCACAGTCTGCCTCTGATTCATGGCCCAGGACCTCCACTGCTCCACGGTCTGCCACTGTTCCATGGCCCAGGGGCTCCATTGTCCCACTGTCTGCCACTGCTCCACGGCTTAGGTCCACCATTGCTCCACAGTTCAGGTCTGTCTCTGCTCCATAGTGAAGACCTGCCCTTGCTCCAGGGTCCAGGCCCACCACTGCTCATGATCCATGGCCTATGGTCTTGCCCACTGCTTCATGGTCCAGGCCATGATTCTGAACCTGTTCCCCTGCATGGTCCTGGCCCTCCATCCCTCCCCCTATTCCGCATCTGCTCTATCACCCTCCTGGACTTTTTGCGTTTTGTTTATGTTCTGGGGTGGGTTTTTCACTAGGGCATCAGGTGCTGCCCTTAGAGGGGGGGGGGGGGGGTTGTAATGTCTGTTTTGGGATCTGTTTCGTTTTCTTGTTTATGTCTTTTATTTTGTAATTTCATTCATGATATTAGTGTCATGCTTCCCTTGCCCTCATGTATTTCTGCCCTGTGTATGTGTCATGTTGTGATTGGTTGTTCAAGTCATGTGTCTTGTTCTTCATTGGTTATTATCCTGTCATGTGGTTCTCAGTTCTGTTTGCTCATTGGTTGATTCTTGTCATGTGACCCTTAATGTTTGCTATAAGTAGCCCTCTTGTTGCCATTGTCTCTTGTCATGTATTGATGTTGTATCCTGCTGTTGGTGAGTTGTGTTTCTCTTCACGGTTAAGTCTGTTCATGCCAAGTCTGTTCATGCCATGTCAAGTTTGTTTCAAGTCAAGTCTTTGTTTATTGTTTGTATTTCACATTGTTAATAAACTGTACTTGGGTTCATCATCACAACTCGATTCCAGTGGAATAAGTATTTCAGACAAATTGACCCAGCTCTCCGTGCCCACCCCAATCTGTCAGTGGATCCTGAGCAGGAGCTAGTTGCTTAGGACCAGCACATGACCAACTTAAACCAGCAGCCATGCTTCAAAACATAACCAGCATATGCTGTTTTTTTTCAACAGGGTCCCGATCTGCTCGCACACAAATCGGGGCCTCCCCGATCATATCAAACATGTTTGACATTTAGGATTTTAAATAGTGATGATCATGGCTATGATTACATCAGAACTTTCACAATAGCCAATGTGCAACTGCAAAACAAGCTGCTGTATGGGTCTGTTGGATTGTGGAGATGGAGGAAACTGATTGTGGAATTTTTGAAATAACATGAATGTATGTATAATGTATTGAAAACATACCACAACAGTAAGGACATAGAGGCGCTGGGATGAAATTGCCTCAGTTTTAAACATAATAGGTGAGTGTAGAAAGCTAATAGCAGGCTAGCTGACATATATAAACATTAGTTGTTGAAACATAAATGATGATTTGCTGTGTGAGATCACGTGAGGTGCTCCCTCTGGCATGATAACAATATCTTGTAATGTGTGGATGTTTAAGATTTGAGGGAAGAAAATCTGTGAAGATTCTACTTATGGGTGTGCTGTAACCAGATTTCATAATCGGTTAGGATTTTAAAACTCCTACCCCTGGTTTCACAGACAAGGCTTAAGCCTAGTCCCAGACTAAAGTGTAAGCCTGAGCTGTTTTAACTGAAAGAAACTTGCACTGACTGATCTTAAAATATAGCAGTGCCTCTATTTTGTCTCAAAATGCACAACAGTAATGTTTTTTTCTAAGGCACATTAATAAAAAATTACATATCCTAATTGAACTATTGCCTAGTCCTGGCTTAGTCTTAGCCCTGTCTGTGAAACCAGGCCCTAATATCAGAGCCTATCTTAACTGTAAAACTTTGCTGTAAATTTTTCATTTACATAAATTCTAATGGCAGACTCACACTACAGGAGTTTTAGGTCAGTGTAAGGCATTTCCGAACATCACACAAACCAGATGAGAGTCGTAAAAGCATGAACCATGATCAGCCCAAGCGTACCTCTCTCCAATGAGTTCCTGCCTCGCTCTACTTATCTTTACAAAGAAAACATGGAGATAATGATTTACCAAACCACCTCCGATGTCTACACAATACTAAGACAACAAGAACTGACCCCCTCCGTTTGTATTTCACATTGTTAATAAACTGTACTTGGGTTCATCATCACAACTCGATTCCAGTGGAATAAGTATTTCAGACAAATTGACCCAGCTCTCCGTGCCCACCCCAATCTGTCAGTGGATCCTGAGCAGGAGCTAGTTGCTTAGGACCAGCACATGACCAACTTAAACCAGCAGCCATGCTTCAAAACATAACCAGCATATGCTGTTTTTTTTCAACAGGGTCCCGATCTGCTCGCACACAAATCGGGGCCTCCCCGATCATATCAAACATGTTTGACATTTAGGATTTTAAATAGTGATGATCATGGCTATGATTACATCAGAACTTTCACAATAGCCAATGTGCAACTGCAAAACAAGCTGCTGTATGGGTCTGTTGGATTGTGGAGATGGAGGAAACTGCTTGTGGAAGTTTTGAAATAACATGACTGTCTGTATAATGTATTGAAAACATACCACAACAGTAAGGACATAGAGGCGCTGGGATGAAATTGCCTCAGTTTTAAACATAATAGGTGAGTGTAGAAAGCTAATAGCAGGCTAGCTGACATATATAAACATTAGTTGTTGAAACATAAATGATGATTTGCTGTGTGAGATCACGTGAGGTGCTCCCTCTGGCATGATAACAATATCTTGTAATGTGTGGATGTTTAAGATTTGAGGGAAGAAAATCTGTGAAGATTCTACTTATGGGTGTGCTGTAACCAGATTTCATAATCGGTTAGGATTTTAAAACTCCTACCCCTGGTTTCACAGACAAGGCTTAAGCCTAGTCCCAGACTAAAGTGTAAGCCTGAGCTGTTTTAACTGAAAGAAACTTGCACTGACTGATCTTAAAATATAGCAGTGCCTCTATTTTGTCTCAAAATGCACAACAGTAATGTTTTTTTCTAAGGCACATTAATAAAAAATTACATATCCTAATTGAACTATTGCCTAGTCCTGGCTTAGTCTTAGCCCTGTCTGTGAAACCAGGCCCTAATATCAGAGCCTATCTTAACTGTAAAACTTTGCTGTAAATTTTTCATTTACATAAATTCTAATGGCAGACTCACACTACAGGAGTTTTAGGTCAGTGTAAGGCATTTCCGAACATCACACAAACCAGATGAGAGTCGTAAAAGCATGAACCATGATCAGCCCAAGCGTACCTCTCTCCAATGAGTTCCTGCCTCGCTCTACTTATCTTTACAAAGAAAACATGGAGATAATGATTTACCAAACCACCTCCGATGTCTACACAATACTAAGACAACAAGAACTGACCCCCTCCCATCTGGATTCATTTAAGCCACAGAAGGTCAGTAGGTTTCGTGACTGGCTTCAGCATAAATAAACCATCTAATGGACCACGGAACAAAGAACCTGGTATCTAGACAGTGCATCCCGCACAGAATCGTGCGGACCTCATGACCGCTTAACACATAAATTGATAATCCCGTCAACAAAAGAGACAATTTTATAGCCCCCTGTCCAGCAGGAGAAACTGGGCAGACTCTCAACGCATCGGGGACGGACTTATGCAGCGGAACAAAAACCCAATGCAGGACAGACTCGAGGGCTTGCTTGCGGCTTCTTCTACTCTCGCCTGTCGCCATGTTAGAGAACCCCACGTGTGCTCACGCGCTTACCATCAAAAGCGACCAGCCATCTAAAACTCAACACTTCAGTGATACTTCGTTGAAATCTTCAAAGAACTTAAAGTCTTGCAAACTAAGACTTTCAGCAGAACTGCTCAAGCCTCTGCTTCATCAAAGACCAAGCAATCCAACGAGGGGTTTTCCAAAGGAAGTCATTCCGACATCACGACCAATCAGTAACGGGGTTTCCCTCAAAGATATCCCGGAAGCCCGCATCAGCCACGGAATCACCTTAGCTGTCAACCAGCAGAACGCAAGTAAACGAACAACTTTCTAATCTGCTGACGGGTGGAATTTAGATAAGCAGTCAAATTTAAGACGAAATTCTCTGCTTTGTAAATTCTTAAGGTGAATTTACATCACTCGTGAAAACGAGGTAGAACTATGAAAATCTTCAAAGAACTTAAAGTCTTGCAAACTAAGACTTTCAGCAGAACTGCTCAAGCCTCTGCTTCATCAAAGACCAACCAATCTAACGAGGGGTTTTCCAAAGGAAGTCATTCCGACATCACGACCAATCAGTAACGGGGTTTCCCTCAAAGATATCTCGGAAGCCCGCATCAGCCACGGAATCACCTTAGCTGTCAACCAGCAGAACGCAAGTAAACGAACAACTTTCTAATCTGCTGAACTGGTGAATTTAGATAAGCAGTCAAATTTAAGACGAAATTCTCTGCTTTGTAAATTCTTAAGGTGAATTTACATCACTCGTGAAAACGAGGTAGAACTATGAAATTCAGAATTCCGTTAACATAATTTCCTTCCTCTGAAACTGTATGTATGTGTGTTTTAGCTTAGTTTTATGTAATCTAGAATAGCCAATAAAATTTCATGTTTCATTTATAAATAATCAATTGTCTGGTGTCATATAATTTCAAGGTTAAAACTTTGCCAAGATCAACGTTACCTCTCTCTTAAGAGCTGACAAATTATCATAAGTGTGTTAACCGTGGCCAGGAAAACACATTTAATTTGTTAAAATATACTGAGAATCACCGGCTCGCTGGACGACCATTGATTTAAAGTGTAAACTATTTCAAGTCAAAATCAGTTTTGATCAGGTGGACCTCGAATTCTCAGATCGAGTTCTTTTAAAACCTGAGCTAGAAATAAACCTGAATTAACTAATAATAATTAATTCCCTTACAACCGAGTTAAAATTCCGTACATCAGTTTATCCCCAATTTTCCCGTCCTGAGAATCGGTGAAAAAAATCTTGTTGAGGACATCTGTCGGTTCCAATGTTCGGCGTGGATTATCTTGTAATGCGAGGCATTTACAGATCCAATCTTGCTCCTCCCGGTCTGCTCGCACACAAATCAGGGCCTTCCTAATAATATCAAACATGTTTGATATTTAGGATTTTAAATTGGGATGATCACATCTATAATTATGTCAGTACTTTCACAATAGCCAATACGCGACTGCAAAACAAACTGCTGTATGGATCCGCTGGATAGTGGAGATGGAGGAAACTGCTTGTGGAAGTTTCGCAATAACACGACTGTCTGTATAATGTGTCAAAAATTTACCACAACCTTAAGGACAAAGAGAAGCACTGGGGTGAAATCACTACAGTTTTGAACGTACCAGATGAATGTAGCTGCTAACACAGTAGCTAACATATGTAAACATTAGTTGCTGAAAAATTTGTTGCATATTCAAATATTCATACAGCAAAATATACTGGAGGCCATCAAATTTGAGTGAAAATCATAAAAATAGCTGGTGATGGCTGGCAACCTTTTTCAAAAATGCTGGTGGGGTAAGAGTTAATAATTATACGTGTGTTCGACTTGAAGCAGATCGATCGGTTTATGACATGAATTTGTTGTCATACAATGATCTGCACAGTTCTGCTTCAAATCGAACACACCTTATATTTTGTAGTGATGTGATCTGTGTGTTAAGCTTTTGTGAGTGTCGGTTAGCTTTTCAAACCTCAGATTGCCTGTCCCACAGGATACATGGACGGCATTGCGTGTATAATAAAAAATAAATAATAATAAATACATGAACAAAAATAATTTTTAATAATTTTTTGTTGTACAGCCGGCTTTGCCATTGGCCTGTAACAAATTCACAATTGAGAGCCGCCCCAGAGTGTGGAGTTTTGTTCTCAGGTCCATCACATATTGAATTTAATTTCGACTGTCGGAAGGTCCCTCCTCCCAAGCTTCCCTTAATACATCTCACCCCACGGGGCTGACATCCATAGAGAAGCTCAAAGGGGGGAAACCCCGTGATGGCTTGTGGGTCCTTGTGCACAACGAACAAGAGGGATTACAGCCACCTATCCAGATATGTGGCATCTTTGTGTACAAACTTACAAATCATTTTTTTCAATGTGCGATTAAATCGTTCCAGCAGACTGTCTATTTGTGGGTGATAAACGCTGGTGCGAATCAATTTAATGCCCAATAGCTCGCGTAAAGTATGTGACATAAACGCCGTGCCCTGGTCAGTAAGAATTTCTTTTGGAATTCCCTCTTGGGAGATTAAACGAAACAGTGCGTCCGCTACACTTTTTTGCTGAAATGTTCCGGAGCGCAATTGCCTCAGGGTATCGTGTTGCATTGTCCACCAGAACTAATGCAAATCGATGCCCCCGTACGGATCGTTCTAATGGCCTGATGAGATTCATACCACTTTTCTCAAAGGGGACCTGTATGAGAGGAAGAGGGTGCAAAGTCGCTTTTGGGAAGGCCGGAGGGTACACCACCTGACATTCATGACAAGCCGTGTACCACCTGTGCACATTCTTGTGAATGCCTGGCCAAAAAAATCAGGTCATGAGACGATTCATGGCCCTGCCATCAGATTTCAATGAGCCGCCTGGAAAAGCATTTCCCGATGGCTTTTTGGAACTTACAACTGGGTCCTATCTTCTTTTGTCTGAGTGTCTTGGGTCACTCGAAACAACCTATCTTTTATAATAATGAAATATGGATAGAAGGTCGGACAAGTGGGTTGGAGAAGCTGGCTGTCGATTGAACGGACCTGTTCAAAGGCATTTTTAAGCATTTCATCCTGAGACTGCTCCAGGGGAAAATCATCACACTTCGTGAGGTTCTGACTCTCAATTGCGGTCAGTTCCCCTGGCACAGCCTTCCCCTGGCACAGCCTCAGACAGTCCTGGTTCCCGCTTCTCCCAACTGCGCGTCCATCCCCCTTTCCCACTCTGTATTTCCCTAAGAGACATCTGCACTTAAATAACCCAATAACTGATTAAAAGCTGACCAATCTGTTCCCAGAATAAGCGGATGTCGCAGGTGCGGGTTAACGGCCACCTCCACATTATACTTTTGTCCCCGAATTTGAATAATGGCAGACATTCATGGATAACTCACCTCATCCCCATGCACTCATCTCACCTGAACGTAGCACCTCCTATCCAATGCCTCGGATGGAATCAGGCTTTGATGGATCAAGGTTTGGTTACATCCTGAATCCACCAAAGCTTGATATGTAGACCCCTTAATATTCACTGATATTTGGTACAACCCAGCCTGATCGGGGTCAACCTGTGGGGAGTCCGAGACCCGGATCAACGCCCCCACCTCCATGACTGGACACTTATCCACAAAGTGGCCTCTTGTTACCTACCCGCCGTCAATCTACCGGCAGAAAGTGGGTCAAGAAATTGGCAAGGAGAGAATGGCAGAGCCAGAGAAGATGCAGCTCCTGTATTTGTCCAGCCCGGCACCCTGGGTGGAGCTCTTGGGCCAGAAGATGACTCTTCCTCCTTACCACCCCTCCATAAGGGTGTCGGACAAGGAGGGCCGCTCCACTGAGACCTAGGGAGAGGTAGAAGGAGGGGAATAAATCAGAGGGGAAGGGAGGGAGAGATAGAGAGATGCATGGTACTGCCATCATCTGGTCCTCCGCCAGTTGGATGGCCAGGTTCAGTAATGTCGGATGGTGGCACTGGACTAACTCGGCCGTCCGCTTCGGCAGACGAGAGATGAACTGTTCCAGTACCACCCGATAGATGATCTGGTCCACGCCGCTTTCCCCAGCCAGCAGCCATTTGCGACATGCATCCCAGAGCTGCTGAGCCATCACAAAGAGTCGTCCATTCTCACCCAGATTCAGCGACTGGAACCGCTGACGGTGTTGCTCTGGGCTGAGGCCAACGCGCTGGAGGATGGCTCATTTGAGGTTATCATAAACCAGGAGATTCTGTACTGGCAGTTGCTGGGCCGCCACCTGCGCCTCCCCGTTAACAGAGGAATCAGCCTCAGGCTGATTGGGGTCAGTCGGATGCCTCTGCAGTCTTTTCAGAGAGGCCTAAAAATGCCTCCGGATCATCAAGCAGCCACATTTTGGCAAGCAGCATGTGAAGGGGAGCAGCAGGGCTTGATGTGGACCCTCCAGCAGATCCACACAAAGATGTAATCGAAGCATAATTCCATCTGGGATTTCATGGGGCCTAAAAGCTGCACCTGACTGTATGGATTATACTGCAGTGTGCCAAAAGAGCAGCATTAGAAGGTCTTAAAGGGGTCATATGACGTTGCTAAAAAGAACATTATGTTGTGTATTTGGTGTAATGCAATATGTTTACGCGGTTTAAGGTAAAAAAAAACATTATTTTCTTGATGTGGACCCTCCAGCATAAATCTCCCAATCCATCCAGTTCTGGAACAGCTTGCAGTCTTCCTGCTGCGCTTGGACGAGGGCTTGGAAGCGTTGCTCCTGATCATCCTTCATGTCCTTGAGCACTTGATGATGCTCTTGGTGGACTCCTGTGAGCGAATGGATGACTTCCACAAAGGGCGAACCTGGTGAGGACTGGATAAGGCCAGCAGCAGTCCTTCTTCCTCCCGGGTCTTCGGCACCAGTGTAGTACGGTTCAGGGTTCAGGTGTGTGGAAAGGAAGAAGGCAGGGTCGGATTACTGAGGCCGTGGCTATTTTACTTATTTTTAAACAAATACAAATCACATGCTCTCGGTGCTTTATCATTCAATCTTCATACTGCAACTCAATATAGTTCAACAAAGTTCACAGTCTTGCATCCATGAGTCCTCAGTCCAGCATCTCCCTTTCTCTGTCCCATTTCCTGGCAGCTTTTACCTGTGTTTTTCTACGCTAATTACTGCAATAAGAGTGTTTGTTACTTTGCTCTTAACCCACTTACTCACCGCCGGTCTCCCAACTCTCTCTCCCGCCATAGACCTTGCTGCACCATGCACCCCTCACCACAGGCATGTTTATAAAAGTTACTTGAAATTTGTTTAACTTTTCTTTTTTGTTATTCAGATATTTTGCAGAGTAATTCAATTTGTTAACCAAAGAAGGTTACATTTTTTAAATAAATGCTTAAGTATTACAGTTGTTTTAAAGCTAAAAGGCTAAACTGTTCAACGTTTAACTCAAACTGAAAGAATTAAGAGTTTAATTTCTATGCATCAAGGTTTATAGGGATTTTATGAAGTATTCATCATCGGTTCTCGGAGTAACTGAATAACTTGGGATATCGGTTTATTTCACGCCAGAGGGAGTGTCAAACACGTTTATAAACCGAATAACTAATTTGTAATTACTATATGAAGTATTTAAAATAATTAAGTTACTTATTGAGTAATTAAATTACTTTTCAGAAAAGTAATTTGAATATTGATGATGTAATTAGATACTTTTTTTAAGTAACTTACCCAACCCTGGTTACCATACATTATTTTTAAGCTGCTTTGGAAACGGTTTTGTTGCTATACTTAATTTCACAAGTAACATATGTAGCGTCTGCGTAAAATCATGGATTGTCTTTGGGGTTTATGGCTTAAGAGACCCCTTTTAGCCTTTGACATTTGCATATAAATTACAGTCCTGGCCACAGATTATACATTTATATGGGTGCTAAATTGCCAGATGGTACTCCCCACTATCAAGGAGATGCTAAGCAGTCTACTAGGCAACCACTGCATTTTAATCATGATCCAAACAAAGAGCAGTTCTTAATCTAAATTAGATTGTATAATTTCGAAATTTGAATGGTTTGACTTCAGTTTTGTGAAACTATACATACAAAAATATCTGCATGAAACAGAACTGTATCTGGTATATGCATGTGTTGTTTGTACGTTTGCCTATTAGATTAGCTGAGTTACCACTTGTTATTTGTATTAGCCCTAAACGCTGATATTCAGGTGTATGAATGTATCTCTGGTTTAATATATTCTAAATGTTTCTTTCTTGGTATCAATATGATCTGCTCTTTATTCCTCAAACAATGATGTACAGTATGTGATTGTGAAATGCATCATACGATTTGTACTATATTTTGGGGTAAAACTGCACCAATATTCCAGACCGGCCATAAACATGCAAATGGAACATAAAGGGAGACAAAGAAAACTTCACCCGCTCAAAAATTCACGCCTGGTATTGGCTATTCCACCCAAAAGGTGGGTGTGAATAGAAACTCTCAAAAGTCATTAGCTCAAAATGATCTTTGCTCAGAAAACCTTTCTTTTGAGATGACACCTTCCAAAACTCCTAAAACTCTTCTCTTGAGTTTGATTTTCCGTCAGTTTTTCATCTTCAAGTAACTCTGTCGATCCGCTGTGGGCTTTCTTTTGGGTTAAAACTGCACCAATATTCCAGACCGGCCATAAACATGCAAATGGAACATAAAGGGAGACAAAGAAAACTTCACCCGCTCAAAAATTCACGCCTGGTATTGGCTATTCCACCCAAAAGGTGGGTGTGAATAGAAACTCTCAAAAGTCATTAGCTCAAAATGATCTTTGCTCAGAAAACCTTTCTTTTGAGATGACACCTTCCAAAACTCCTAAAACTCTTCTCTTGAGTTTGATTTTCCGTCAGTTTTTCATCTTCAAGTAACTCTGTCGATCCGCTGTGGGCTTTCCTATCTTCAGAAGAACCCGAAGTAAACTTCTAAAAGAACTTATCAAGAACCGTTGTCTACCGCATCAGGACTCTTGTTTCAGCAACGAAGCCAATGCAAGTAACCGTTTACAACTATTTAGATGCGTGTTTATGCTTGAGCCCCTTTAAGGTGATTTTTGATTCTTTGATGATTCTCATTAGGTTGTGGTTAACTGATGTGAAATACTGCCATTCTTTTGCTCGTCTCTCTCTTTTCCTTACTTTCCTTCATTCTGTATATATGTGTTCTGCTTAGTTAGTTATATGTTAGATATAGTTGAATATATTAAATCCCTTATATTCACAATTGACTGCCTCTGTGTGCTGTTCACAATTCAAAGTCACTGAATGTTTGATCCCTTGCTACATGCTAAGTTAATGCTAGTACTGTATGCAGGAAAGTTATTCTTTCTTGGCCAGGAACATAATCTTTCTTTGAATTGATATATGATTATATTGTCTGCTCGGTGGACGGACAGATCAAATAATTGTAATATTGATTCTGCTACAGTTAATTCTAAGATCTAATCTAAATATTTATTATTAATCATAACCAGTTATAATTAGTCATAAATATTTCCCTTTTGAGTTGATTTACTACAGATTTGGTGGAGAATGCAGGCAGCCAAGAGACGGCCCAAGGGGAACCGCCACTCACAGACACAAGCACCGAGCTTGGACTGCCAGCAGCTGAACCCCTCTCAACAGGCCCTGGACAAGCCCAAATACAACCCATCCACAGAACAGATCCAGAAAGCTACATCTGAATCAGCAGAGATCATGAGACTTTTAAAGGAACTCCTCCAAGAAAAGCACCATAAGGGAGAGAAAAGGGATGAGTCAGATCAGTTATGACTAAGCATTAGATCTGACCCCAACCCCCACTCAGAGTCCTCTCAAAATGAACCTCCCAACCAGATCACTGCTAATCCACTGTTAACCACAGAACCAGATATCCCATCACCAAGTGGTGACATCACTCAACCACCTCAGCTGACTGCGGAACCACCAGAACCAACCAACATCCTCCACACACACCTTCAGCCAGGACTGCAAAGTACTAGAAAGTGCTGTTTTGGTGGTCTGCCTCCCTGACGAGCCACACAAGACCAGTTCTGACTGCTTGCCAGTCTCCACACAAGCCCCAGTGCCAAGACTCCTAGGGAACCTAATTTGAAAGGGGGGTGTCCAAAAAACTCTACCTGGCCATCACATTGGAAAATGAGGTGAGACCCAACAAGTGCACACGATTCCCTTTAACTCCCTGCCCATCAACTATGGTGACTGCCAAGGGCACCTTTGCCCTGAACTTGAGGTGGAATGACAGGTGTCTAACCCATTACTTCCTGGTCCTTCCAGACGCACCGCATGATGTCTACATCGGAGCGGACATTCCGATTCGCCTCAGGGCTCACGTGGACATGATCAATGAAGTGATATGGGCTCCAATGACCTCACAGTCACCCACCGTTCCTGTCAACCTTGAGAACCTCCTGTCAGGCCAAACAATCCCTGAGGCCTGCACGCTAATCAATGAAAAAGAGACTGTAGTACCAGCTTACACCAAAGGGTCACTGTTCGACTCAACCTGCAAAGCGGCCAAGCTCTCAGCCACACCCTAGGCTTCTTCCAACCTTCACCCGAATGTGGGGAACTGGGCCTCACTTTGGAAGTCACACCCCTCGTTGAAGTAACATCTCGGGCAGTCTACATCTTGTTCAATAACTGCACAGCAACTGATGTCAGAGTGCCTAAGGCGTACCGTCTGGATTGGCTAGTGAGTTATGACTTCCATTACTTTTAACTAATTCTACCAATAATTGGACCCATCTCAGATTCAATGATTCCAGAAGGAAGCTCGGGCCACACAATGTCAACAGCACCCTTCAAGATCATCACCATATCCTCAGTCATGCCATTGGTCAAGGAGCAGGTGTGTAGAACAGAGATAACAGAAGACCAACACTTTGCCATGTACACGGTCTCTAACCACTCCACCTGCATGAATGACAGCGTGACTGCACCTCTGACTGCCCACGGCACAGAGGAATTAATGACAGAAGAGCCATACCCAGGTTTTGAGACAAAAGTCCAGCAAATTCTGAAAGATGCTGATACCATACAGGAGGATGCAGACCACCACAAATTCCAAGTCCTGTACAAATTCAAGGAATCATTTGCCAAGGACTCTTTAGATTGTGGCCGCACTAACCTCCATGTTGTGCATGTCCCAACGCACCCAAAAGCTCCACCCACTTTTGTCAAGCAATACAAGATCCCCCTTGAATCGTACAAAACCGTACAGGAGACCATCAACTCTATGCTTGAGAAGGGTGTCATCCGTCCATGTAACAGCACCTACCCTGCCCCCATCTGGCCTGTCCTCAAATCAAACGGCAAGTGGTGGCCAACCATCGACTATAGGAAACTGAACCAACAGGTGCAAAAGAAATTGACCACGTCCTACACCAACTGGCCGGCGCCAAGATTGCCCTCCACAAAGGACAATGGTGCAAAACCAAGGTCAACTACGTGGGCCTACTCATCGGACCACGAGGTATTGAGCCACAAACCAGCCATTCAGAACATTAAACCACCTGCCAATGTCTCAGAACTCCGAAGTTTTCTAGGCGTGTGCAACTACTCAAGGCAGTTCATTGAGAACTATTCGGACATGGCACGCCCTCTCACTGCCCTTCTGAAAAAGGACTGCCCCTTCGTCTGGACAGACGATCAGCAAAATGCCATGAATGAGCTGAAATGACATTTGTGCATTGCTCCATGTCTGGCTTACCCAGATCCACAGAAGGAGTTCTACTTGGACGCTGGATTCTCCAGCCACTGCCTCAGCGCTGGTATATACCAACGGCATGACCAGGACAAAAGAGTGGTCGCAAATGCCAATATAACACCTCTGTAACAGGGTAGTTCTCTCTCTGATGGACCAGGCAATTAACCTCAGAAGAACAAGGCACGTGATGGGAGGCGGCGGTGGTGCTGAGTAAATATCAGAGGAAATCGGTAGGTTAACCACAATTAAAATTTTACTGTAAATTGTTTAGGGTTTGTTTCTTTTTTTTCTTCAGTAAGTACTTTTTCAATAGATAAAACAACAATAAAACACAGAAAACACAATAACCATACCCTTGGGTGCACCCGCTAATTAACTATACATTACACAATAAATCACCTTCACAATCAATCAAATTAAATGACCACAGTTAGTGATAACCAACGGGTAACTGCAGTATGCAACTGGTACGCAAATGAGTCTTTCAAAGTCAGATGTCAATCTGAATAAAAGGTCTGATCAGTCTTTTCCTTTAACTGGAACTGGTGTCGCTCAAATTTTTAGTTCCCAAGGAGAAAAATAGAATCAGTCACTGGAAGCAAAATTCTCTTACTTGGTAGAAGAAAATTATAATGAAAAACTGTCGTTTATTCCAGGTCCGTGATCCTTTCAGTCAAGTAAAACAACAATAAAACACAGAAAACACAATAACCATACCCTTGGGTGCACCCGCTAATTAACTATACATTACACAATAAATCACCTTCACAATCAATCAAATTAAATGACCACAGTTAGTGATAACCAACGGGTAACTGCAGTATGCAACTGGTACGCAAATGAGTCTTTCAAAGTCAGATGTCAATCTGAATAAAAGGTCTGATCAGTCTTTTCCTTTAACTGGAACTGTTGTCTCTCAAATTTTTAGTTCCCAAGGAGAAAAATAGTATAGGTCACTGGAAGCAAAATTCTCTTACGTGGTAGAAGAAAATTATAATGAAAAACTGTCCTTTATTCCAGGTCCGTGATCCTTTCAGTCAAGGTGGGAGGCTCGCCATCAATTATGGAAATCCACATGAAAGTTCATCCTCACAAGGGGGAGAAAAACCTGGCCTGTACATTCACAGGCCAGTACACACTTAATTCTGTGCATCAAGAATCAATTTCAATGAAATACAGAGCACATGAACCAAATAATACATACATGCATATCATTTATGCAACTTATGTCATAATAATGAATTACCTGTGCATTCTCGTCTGTTTTTTTTTTCACAGGTACACGCAATCTAAATGGCGTCAGCAAACCACAGAGACACGCACAGAACATGCGGCCTGACCAAATCACACTGCAAACAAACAATCCACCCCATATAACATCACAACATAACACTGTTTAGTTTTATATGCTTAAAACAAATAACACTCTTACATACAATCTGTTGTCATTCATTTTTAACACTGATTTTATCAGTTGTAGAACTCACTAATTCCACATGCAAGTTTTGTGGTGCAGGAGTAACACAAACACGCTGAATCATCTAATATCTTGTGTTTACGGGCTGTTTTGATCAGTTAATATGAAGCTTGAATGAATTAAAGATCATATTTTTCTATTTTTACACTCTCTCGTCAGATCAGGTTTCTCTGTCGCTCTGTATCAGTCTACTAGCCTGCACACGCTAGCCACAGGCAAGTGGTCAGAGCCAACATCCTAACGCTCCGATTCGTTGCTTCTCATTTCTTAGTTCAATCCAAAAACACAAATATTAATATTTTTTATCAATCTATGTAGATTTTCATTCATATGAATGGTCATTATATTGAATTCAAACAATGACGTATATAATAATATTCACCACAGCAATCATTTAAGAGGGGTTACACCAGCAAGACTCTTCTTCACCCAGAGTGCAAATACTCAGACTGTGAGAAAGCCCTGCTCTGTACTGTATGGGCCATCCAGAGATTCTCCAACTACATCGGAGCACAGAAAGTGATCATAGAAACTTGTCACCAGCCTGTCACATTCCTCAACAGTCAGCACATCTGCGACGGTGTGGTCACAAACACACGCATAGCCACATGGCTAATGGCCCTCCAGGGGCACAACGTAGAAGCACGATATGCTCAAAATCTGGCAGCCTGCCAAAGCTGCTCCGATGACAAACCGACTGAGATCGTAGAAGCAGAAAGGCCCCAACTTCTGCCACCTACCTGCCACAGGTATTTTGACGAGAATGTCTGGCAAGGCATTGTTAACTGGAACTGTTGTCTCTCAAATTTTTAGTTCCCAAGGAGAAAAATAGTATCAGTCACTGGAAGCAAATTCTCTTACTTGGTAGAAGAAAATTATAATGAAAAACTGTCCTTTATTCCAGGTCCGTGATCCTTTCAGTCAAGGTGGGAGGCTCGCCCTCAATTATGGAAATCCACATGAAAGTTCATCCTCACAAGGGGAAAAAAACCTGGCCTGTACATTCACAGGCCAGTACACACTTAATTCTGTGCATCAAGAATCAATTTCAATGAAATACAGAGCACATGAACCAAATAAAACATACATGCACGTACAGTAACATTTAGGGCAATGAAATCATGGAATCTTTTACCATTGTCATTAATTAGGATAACACGGAAAATTTATTTTAAAAGGCAGGTAAACACCTTGGAATTCTGTACTTATAGGAGGTTGAGGTATAGGAATTAGTTGAATAAGTAAGATGTTTTTATATAGTAGGTGTTATAGATATTAAAAGGGTAGAAGACATGTTTATAGAGATGCTTTGGAATGTGGAGAATGTATTTAACTTTAATTTTTTTAATGTATGTAATAATGTATGAATGTTAAGTGTTGTGTGGACCACATGAAGACTAACAATGCCTGAGGGCATAGCTAATGGGGATCCAAATAAATAAACAAATATATAAATAAACAAATAACTTCCTGACGGAATAGTTCACTCTTCTCCGGCCTCAGTTTTACTCCATGGTGCCTCAGAGTCTTAAGGACTTTTCTGATTACTCCTACATGTTCCTCAAACAACCAGGCATAACACAACACATCATCAAGGTAGGGGACACAGCACTCATCCCTGAGATCATCCAGCATCTCCTCCATGCTGCACTGAAACGCCGCGGGTGCATTGGACAAGCCGAATGGGATCCTCACCCACTCGTACAACCCCCACGGGGTGATTATGGAGGTCATGTGTCTCGAACCTTTGGCTATGAAGCCCTGGTGGTATGCTTTTCCTTGGTCGAGGATGCTAAACCACGAATACCCTCCCAGGGTGTCGATCAGGATCTGAATCCTCGGCAAAGGGTGCCTGTCTGGTACGGTCTTTCTATTGAGTAGGCGGTAATCCACGCACAAGCGCAGTAAGCCATCCTTTTTCCAAACACAGACTACTGGAGCGGAGTACAGGGATTTAGATTTTACAATCCACCCTTTTGCTAGGAGGTCTTGGATATAATCCTTTACTTCCTTGAACAACGGTTTGGGTATTGAGGAATAATCACGTTGTACTGGTATGTCGTTGTGGCTAGGGGGCCGTGGTTCAGCGAGGTCTGCACCGGGAGAGAGAGGTAGGAGACGAGCGGTGCGTAAGTAGGTAAAGCATAAATGATAATCACCTGTGTCTCGTTTCAGTAATTGGTGTGGAGAGACCAGATAAAAGGGGCCACCTGGAGCATGGAAGGCAGAGAGAGACTGACTGGGAATGCGAGCCACCCGGGAACCTGGGCTACTGGAGCACAAAGCATATGTAGAGCTATATTCTGAGTTATTGACGGAGAGTTTGAATGCGCAGTGAGCGCCTTGTTCTGTTGTATATACCGAGAGACTTAAATAAAAGCTTGCGTCCAAGTACGCCGACCCTGTCTTCTTCCTTTCGCCCTCTTGAACCGTATCACACTGGTGCCGAAACCCGGGAAGGAAGAAGAACGCCGACGCCGGCATGCAGTCCCCGTCAGATAAATGATAATCACCTGTGTCTCGTTTCAGTAATTGGTGTGGAGAGACCAGATAAAAGGGGCCACCTGGAGCATGGAAGGCAGAGAGAGACTGACTGGGAATGCGAGCCACCCGGGAACCTGGGCTACTGGAGCACAAAGCATATGTAGAGCTATATTCTGAGTTATTGACGGAGAGTTTGAATGCGCAGTGAGCGCCTTGTTCTGTTGTATTTACTCCTTGAGGTACAAGCAGGAGCGGCGGTTCCATGCCCTCATCCAAGCCCAGCAGGAAGACCGCAAGCTGTTCCGGAGCTGGACTGACCGGGAGGTTCGGGCTGCGGGAACGACATCTGCCCCAGCACCACCCACCCACGTGCCTCTCCACAAGATGGGTCCCCAGGATGACCCGGAGGTGTTCCTGGACCTCTTTGAGCTTTTGGCCAGTGCGGCTCATTCCCCTGCTGTCGGGGTAAGCGCAGGTCGCCACACAACAGCTGCCAGTCCAGAACCTCCTGGTCTACAAGGACCTCAAGCGCGCCATCCTCCAGCGGGTCGGCCGGAGCCCCGAGCAGCATCGCCAGTGCTTCCGGTCGCTGGACCTTGGAGAGGGGGGACGACCCTTCGTGATGGCGCAACAGCTCCGGGACGCCTGCCGCAGATGGCTGAAACAAGCGACGTTGAGAAAATCATCGACCGAGTGGTACTGGAGCAGTTCGTGGCACGGCTGCCGAGGAAGGCAGCTTCGACAAACCTGGGGCAACCACGGAGTTTTGCTCCTCGCCGTGGAGTGTGATCTTTTACAAAACATTGACATGTGTGTTCGGGTTGTGCCCTCAGTGTTGGCTGGCGCATAAAATCTACCATGTTTGTAAGTGCATCAATGCGGGCAGTAAGCCGTGTTATTGGATTGTTCTTAATTTTCTGACCAGGTGTCTCTTTTACTCCACTGTCAGAGTCACTTCCAAGTTGTGCAGAGCTTGCGTTGCTTTGTTTGGGATGAATCATTGGACCCAATCTTCGCGCTCGCTCGTTTTAATCAATAGTGATCTTCATCACATTTCTCACGATTGCCTCATCTGTGATACTGTGGTCAGCCAGCAGAGGTTTGAGCTCACTCCTGACATCTTTATACTTGTGTCCTAGGCCTTGATACACAGTATGGAGGAACACATCCTGGATTGTGGCTGGACTGTACCTCACATCAGGGTTAGACTGTTTGACAGCAAAGAGTATTTTCTGCTTAAGGCTTATTACTCTGTACAGGAATTGTTGAGGAGTTTCAATTACCATCTGCTTTGCACACATAAGTTCCTGAAATAACTCTGTGCTGCTCTTGTACCCTAAGTGTGACTGAAGGAACTTCTTGAGCTCTTCCACAGTCATATCTTCCTTATTCATAATCATTTATTTGAAGTTGCCTGGCTTAATTGCACGTACTATTCCCCTGACTATTTCAGCTTCACTGAAATTCTCTTTGACTCCATCGTCAATCTGTCGGCACATACTGGCATATGTGATGTCAGATGCATAGTCGCCAATTTGCCCCCCTTGTACCTTGAATTCACGATGTTGCAGGCTGGTAAGCTCTCGTAGCGAGACTACTTTTTCAGTGATCCCCTGCGGGTTGTGTTCAGCATTATTACTATTCATGGGCTTCTCACTGTTATGTATTACAGGTGAGCTAGGAGTGGAGTGCTGTGCATGTGGTGTAAGATACTGAGTGAGTCTCCTATTCAGCTCTTCAAGATCTGAATGCATGACACTAGGCTTGGTGCTTGGATTTGTATCTAACTCTCTAACTTTCCCTAAGTCAGATGCAGTCTTAGGTGATTCTACATGTACAGTGTCTGTGGTGATCATGTGACACGGAGAGGTGTATGTAAATGAAGTAGGTGCAGGGCATACATCAACATCAACATTACTTTCAACCTCACCATGACGATGACATGGCGCTTCCACACCATGCTCTTGCACAACAGCTTCAACAGTCCCTTGTAAAACCAAAAGTTCAGTCATACCTCTGTCCTCTGATTGTAACAGGTGCGGGCTGTACATGAAGGTATTGACGTATTCAAGACAGTCTTCTTGATATGCAACTTCAAGTTCGGAGAAGTCCCTTTCTGGTATTGGACCGATGCTTTTGGCGACTTGGAACAGTTCAACGGCGGACAGGTTGAGTGGCCTTTTCCTGATGTCCCACACCAGGCCTTAGCGTACCCGATCAGCCATAATGATCTCTTTACCACAGTCCCTCGAACCACTCGCGCAGTTACCAGCCCTCTGAACCTCTCTTCTCCCTGACGTCCTCGTCTACTGGATCACCACATCTGCGTACACACTCTGTCAGTCTTCAGGATCAATATCTTGATGGATCGACCTCTGTGGACATCAGGAGTCGATCCCGGACGAGCCCCCACAAATCTGTTATATTATATTAATCTGTTATATTATATTATATATCCAGGTATAACTGTGGGTATATCTGATATTTGTATCACAAATGAACTCTGATTAACTCAACACAATTACAATACAAATAAGAAAATAATGCACATTATAACTTGGTAACTGGAGCCAATGTGAGTCTAAATAAATATATTTCGTGAGCTCATTACAAGCGTCCATTTTACCTCAGTACACACGTGGGCATTTTACCGCGTCCCTGAAATGGCGGACGGTCCACGCATTTACAATAACTTCATAAAACATTTATAAACCACATAATTACAACCTAAACATACACATAATGATCACATTACTCGTGTGCATATTGTTTTTCGTGTGTGAAATGTCATACCTGTAAAAACAGGAAAAATTGAGGAGACAGGAGCACTTATGTCCATGTCGCACATAATCCCCAGCAACAGTGAGGGCGCCAGCGCAACACTGCTCCTGGGAGTTCTCCTCTCATTGCCAAAATAAGAGTCATCCAGCTCATTTTCAGAATAAGAATCCCGGTCTCACTCAGCAATAGACAATGACTCACATTTAACTGTTTTCAGCTTCCCATTACATTCAACATATCAACTACATGTAAAATGAAAACAATATAAGAAAAATAAATGTTTCCTTCCATAATCACAATACCCAAAATGTGTACATACTTTAGGGCGTCACATTTACAACTATTTAGATGCGTGTTTAAGCTTGAGCCCCTTTAAGGTGATTTTTGATTATTTTAATGATTCTCATTAGGTTGTGGTTAATTATTGTGAAATACCATTATTTTGCTCTTCTCTCTCTTTTCCTTACTTTCCTTCATTCTGTATATATGTGTTCTGCTTAGTTAGTTATATGTTAGATAGAGTTTAATTTCTTAAATCCCTTACATTTACAATTTATTGCCTCTGTGTGCTGTTCACAATTCGAAGTCACTGAATGCTTGATCCCTTGCTACATGCTAAGTTAATGCTAGTACTGTATGCAGGAAAGTTATTCTTTCTTGGCCAGGAAAATAATCTTTCCTATAAATGATTATATTGTCTGCTCGGTGGACGGACAGATCAAATAATTGTAATATTGATTCTGCTAAAGTTAATTATAAGATCTAATCTAAATATTTATTATAAATCATAACCAGTTATAATTAGTCATAAATATTTCCCTTTTGAGCTGATTTACTACACGTAATCAGGTTTAGGGCAAATAATTGAGCAACTGAATGATTTCAATTTACTAATATAAATTTATCATAAAATGTATAAGCATTTGTGACAAACTCTTGTCTTCCCGGTGTGGAAATGAGGGAATCAGGGTCTGAGGTCAGCTGTGCAACTGAGTGCGCCCTTTTTATTGACACTTCTTTAAACAAACAAAACCAAAACGGAAGCACGAGGGCTTTTCAGCTCCCACTCAAACAAACAAACAAAACGTTTCCAACCAACAGTTGTTTCTTTTTGGGCAGGGCACGAGACAGCATGGCACACTCCCCAGGCAGTTCTCCTCATTCTCTCCAAGCCCTGCTTTTTATCCTGTCTCTTGACTCACTGCAAAATGAGAACACCTGTTAGATTTAATTAACGAGAGGCGTTTCCCTTAACCATCAACTCCCCAGCACTCATTCTCCATCTGCAGAGGCCTCTAAACCACGCCCTGCTTTCCACAGCATTATTTTTATATGCAATTTTTTCTTCAGAAGTGTAACAGGACACATGACCCTGCTGCAATCTCATGATTAGCTGTTATTGTCTATTTGTGTTCACAAAAAATGCTACTGAAATGGTGTCAGTTCTGTGAATTTGCTTTTGAATCGGTGTTATCATTTAGTACATCAGAATCCACAGTTATCATGTTCCAAATGCTGATTTTAAATTCCAGATTGCTTCAGATCACTTAGAACGATTACCAATTTTAACTGCTAGAATGATTACTGCTTTTAAAGGGGTCATATGATGCTGCTAAAAAGAACATTATTTTGTGTATTTGGTTTAATGAAATGTGTTTATGCGGTTTAAGGTTAAAAACACATTTTTTCCACATACTGTACATTATTATTTCTCCTCTATGCCCCGCCTTTCTGAAACGCTTTTTTACAAAGCTCATCGGTCTGAAAAGCGAGGTGTTCTCTAATTGGCCAGCTATCCAGAGCGTTGTGATAGGCCGAATACCTCAAGCATGTGTAGCGTCTCGACCAATCTGACACACTAATTTTTATTTGATTTAACAAATCAATTATTCATTAGATTAACAAATCGTCACAGTCCCCTCACTCAATAAACTGGATGCCAGGATTTCTGCAAAACACCAGGCCCCCTGGTCCCCATGACAACTAATCATGATATCACTGGTTTTATGACCCCCCAGGAATGTGAGTAGAATAACCCACTCATTGTCCTCATAGGAAGGGCAGAGCAGAAATGGACTTTTCTACTAATTAATTCATAGGAAAACCTTTCTTTGAATGAACACACATGATCCTTCAGGTCATTGGGTATATTATTGTCACCGTGTATTTTGTCTTTGAAATTGTATACTGTGATGCAGGTTTATAATCGAAACGCACTCCTGTCATCCTTTCACTATTTGTAATCCTACCTTGTCTAGTATCTATGAATTCGCCTTCTTATGATCGAAACATGGAATGCCAAACAAAGTAGTTTCGCTTTCGCAACGAAACAGCGTCACACACCGTGGCCTTGAGTGAGCAGAGGCAGGTGGGCTAGAGAACTGCGCGGCCGTCGGATTCGACGAAGGAGTGTCCGGCGGGCTTGCGGCAACCACATGTGACAACCCCGGGCTGGACTCCGCTTTGTCCACGGTGAAAGCCGATCTGGCGATCCACAGTACAAAGTTGATGTATTTCCTCAGCGACCAGCACGGATCAGCTCCAGGCATGACGAAGCGGATATCGTCCTCTTTTGGAAGGCCAAACAAAGTAGTTTCACTTTCTCAAGGAAACACACAGCGCCTTCACGACATGGCGGCGGCGGCAACAACAATACTACAGCGAGAATAAAAGTTACTCCTTCTTTCTTTGTGTGAACATTTGGGCGGTGTTATGCAAATCTTCCCACATTGTGATGTAGACATGTGGCGGCGTGTTGGAACAAGCCGTTTTTGGTAAGCGTGGTTGACTCTTAACTTTTATAAAGAATATCTCTTTGGATTTGAGACTTTAGTCTTTGCACCTTTACAGATCTTCTTTATGCACCAAGAGTTTGTAACACTCCAAAGAGAAAGGAAAAATTTTAATCGCATCATATGACCCCTTTAAGTAGTATGGTTCAGGGGTTGTGTGCAGTGTTGGGAAGTAACAAGTTACATGTAACAGAATTAAGTAATTTAATGTCAAAATAAAAGTAATTGTAATCAGTTACAGTTACTGAGAAAAAATGTGTAATTAAATTAGTTACTTATGAAAACGTTAAGGATTACAAAAGGAGTTATATCTGATTTGTTCACACACACTCCCACATACATATTTAATTTATTTCTTTCATGAATTGCAGTGACTCCTATGAAATATGAAACACCAATGTTTCAGGAGTTTAGAACATTCTTATTCGATAACTCTTTTATTTACAATATGGATTTATGTATAGCTGTGCTTCATTTTTTAAGAATAACAGTTTTTTTCCAAGGCACTGTTAGATTCCAGACAGTGTTTCCTGTCATAGCTATTCAAAGATTTGATTTCAAAAACAGTATCATAGCTAATAAAATATTTCTTGTAATGATTTTAAATATCTATTTAACCTCAGAATGATCTCGAAGTAAGTCTGTTTTTGTGGGGGCTGTGCTTCAAAGGGGACATTGGATGCCCATCTTCCATAAGTTGGTATGATTCTTTAGGGTTTTCATGAAAGGTCTGCAACATACTTTGGTTAAAATTCCTCAGTGGTCATGTAAAACAACACCCTTTTTACCCTACTCTGTTCACAGCAGCTCGTTTCGGGGTATGTCCCTTTAAATGCTAATGAGCTCTGCTCACCCCGCCGCACTCTTCCGTGCAAGGGCAAAGGCGATTTGCAAATAATCATAAAAAACTATAAAGTGAGAGACTTCTTCTGGAAGTGCAGCTGGATCACAAACAATGGGTACTGATCTATCCTTAAGTTTTAACTTTTTAACAAAACATGCCTTGAATTGTCCTCTCATTCAGAAAGCAGTCTGGAGTAAAATTATTTGCGCAGACATAAATTAATTTAGGTGTATTCGGTGGTGCATTACCATCAAAAACAAAACTAATGCACTGCATCCTCAGTGTCTCTGATGTCAGGAGAAAATTAACACTCTCATGATCTTCTACATCACAAAACGGCAAAAAACCTGCATCGCTTACAAGACATTGTCGCTACAGCTGCTCGAACGCAGAGAAAATTATGGACTTCATACAACTGGCTGAGGGCGAAACTATACTAATATTGGACAGTACTTCAGCGATTGTGGGCGGGCCTGAGCAAATATGACATCATACTGCTCAGAAAATCAAAACGGCCATGGCGGAGCAGGAAACTCAGGGGGCCATGGCAGAGCGGCCTTATCCTCTGCACTCGGCCCGGCCTCTACGGCCGGAGCCCTATAGCTCCCCCCAAAAAATTCCTTGGGGGAAATTTCAGGGTCCTGAGGACCTCCGTGGGCCAGTTGTAGGAACAGCGGATGTCCCTGGACTTGACTCGGGAACAGTGGCCCTCCCTAGGCCGGACGTGGGAACAGCGGCCTTCTCTGGGCCGGACATGGGGACTAAAACCCTCTCTCGGCCGGACATGGGGACTAAAGCCCTCTCTGGGCCGGACGTGGGAACAGGAGCACTCTCTGGGCTTAAAGGGTTACTCCACCCCAAAAGGAAAATTTTGTCATTAATCACTTATCCCCATGTCGTCCCAAACCCCGTAAAAGCTTAGTTCATCTTCGGAACACAATTTAAGATATTTTGGATTAAATAGCTTGTGACTGTCCCATTGACTGCCAAGTAAATAACACTGTCAAAGCCCAGAAAAGTATGAAAGACATCGTCAAAATAGTCCATCTGCCATCAGTGGTTCAATCTGAATTTTATGAAGCGACGAGAATACTTTTTGTACGCAAAGAAAACAAAAATAACGACTTTATTCAACAATTCGTCTCCTCCGCGTCACCGTAGCGCCATTTTGGAGAGTATCCACTGAACATAAACTGCATATACTGTTCTACTTGTCTGTGTCAGCCACACCACACGGATACATTTTCTACATTTATGTACGCTTTGATTTGAACAAAAACAGCAGATCTGTGTGGTGCGGCTGACACAGAACAGTATATGCAGTTTGCGTTCAGTGGATACTCGCCAAAATGGAGTGCAATGCAGTTAAATTCAAGTTTATTTGTATAGCGCTTTTCACGATACAAATCATTGCAAAGCAAATTTACAGCAAATTAAGTTTCTAAATATTTAGTGGTAGCTTCTCAGTGGTGACTGTCAGTTAATATACATGTATGGCAGAAATGTACGAAAAAATCTATTAAAGACATATTCAAACAGACGATGAACACTATTAACAGCAATTATTATATGATGCACTCAAACTTATAGCAAAATTTGGTAGTTCTTTATGTTGTTTCAGGGTTGGCATCATCTCTTCTCAGGTGTCTGGATCCAGACTGAAGCTTGTGTAAATCCTAGTTACCACTGCATGTTAATAGCTGCTGTTCCAATCAAGCAAATTTGATTTGTTTAACCCAAGCTAAAGAATAATAATGTGCATTTGATCAGATATAACTGCAGTACAAGATTATGAGATGCATTATTTGAATGCTTGGCCAAAGAGATGTGTCTTTAATCTAGATTTAAACAGAGAGAGTGTGTCTGAACCCCCGAACGTTATCAGGAGGGCTATTCCAGAGTTTGGGAGCCAAATAGTACACATTTGGGCAGACACAACTTTTTCTAAAATTTTAGACATAAATTGAAGATTTGAAATGGGTCTGTAATTTTCCAGTTCACTAGGATCTAGTTGTGGTTTCTGAATAAGAGGCTTAATAACCGCCAGATTGAATGGTTTTGGGATGTGACCTAAAGACAACGACAAGTTAATAATATTGAAAAGCGGTTCTTCTGCTACAGGTAACAACTCTTTTATTAATTTAGTGGGTACAGGATCTAACAGGCATGTTGTTGGTTTAGATGCAGTGATAAGTTTATTTAGCTCTTCCTGTCCTATAGTTGAAAAGCACTGCAGTTTATCTTTTGGTGCGATGAATGAAGCTAAAGTATTATACGCTGTAGAATCTACATTTGTTATTGTATTTCTGATGTTATCTATTTTATCAGTGAAGAAATTCATAAAGTCATTACTATTAAACTGTGCGGGAATATTTAGATCGGGTGGCGTCTGGTTATTTGTTAATCTAGCCACTGTGCTAAATAAAAACCTAGGATTGTTTTGGTTATTTTCTATGAGTTTGTGGATATGCTCGGCCCTGGCAACTTTTAGAGCCTGTCTATAGCTGGACATACTGTTTTTCCACACAATTCTAAAAACTTCCAAGTTAGTTGTTCTCCATTTGCACTCAAGACTATGAGCTTTTTCTTGAGAGAATGGGTATTACTGTTGTACCATGGCGCAGTACGTTTTTCTCTAACCTTTTTCAATTTGATGGGGGCAACAGCTTCTAATGTATTAGAGAAGATAGTGCCCATGTTGCTAGTTATTTCATCTAGTTCATGTGTACTTATTGGTACACAGAGCAGTTGAGATAAATCAGGCAGGTTATTTGTGAATCTGTCTTTGGTGGCTGGAACAATAGTTCTGCCCGGACGATAACGCGGAGCCATATAGTTAATATTAGTAATACGCAGCATGCACGATACAAGGAAATGGTCAGTAACATCATCGCTTTGAGGTACGATATCTATATCAGTAAGATCAATTCCATGCGATATAATTAAATCTAGCGTATGATTAAAACGATGAGTGGGCCCGGTGACATTTTGCTTGACCCCAAAAGAGTTTATTAGGTCAGTAAACGCAAGTCTTAATGCATCATTTGTATTATCAACGTGAATGTTAAAATCTCCGACAATTAGCGCTTTCTCAACTGTAACCAATAAGTCTGAGAAGAAATCTGCAAATCCTTTTAGGAAATCTGTATACAGTCCTGGTGGTCTATACACAGTAGCCAGAGCAAGAGAAACGATAGATTTCTTTTGCATATCTGACAGTGTAACATGAAGCAGAAGTATTTCGATTTAGTTAAACCTGTATCCTGTCTTCTGAGTAACATTAAGAATATCACTATATATTGTTGCAACGACCAGTCTGACAGGGCTCATGCTTATAACAGTAGCTTGGTGGAATAGACTCATTTAGACCAATATAATAATTTGGTTTGAGCCAGGTTTCATTCAAGCACAATACATCAAAATTAGTATCTTTGATAATTTCATTTACAATAACTGCTTTGGGTGCGAGTGATCTAACGTTTAGGATCCCAAACTTTAAAAATAGTTTTTGTTCATTTATTAAAAATTTTTCTGGTTTAATTACAATCAGATTCTTTCTAGATCCTGCATTAAATTTATATTCTGACCTCACTATTTGGGGAAGAGGCAGTCTTTATAGATTGGACAGCGCAAGTACTTCTGTAATTTTAACGGGTAGCACAAAAGTCATCATGGCGGTTATTTGAGATTTGATATACTAGTCATATGGTGCGTAGCGTCCTGGAGATGTTGTCCGACAGGAGTTCCGCTCCAACTCTTCTGGGGTGCAGGCCATCAGCGCGAAAAAGCCTAGGACGCTCCCAGAAAAGATTCCAATTATTAACAAAGAGCAGTTTCTGTTCTTTACACCATGACAATAACCATTCATTTAAAACAAAAAGTCTACTGAACCTTTCGTGTCCTCATCGATACTTGGGAAGCGGTCCTGAGACGATGATCGTTGTCGTGGGCAATGTGCTGCGCACCGTCACGATCAGGCTCCTGAAGTCCCTCTTCAGTGACTCCATCTGCCGCAGCTTGGTGGGGGCTCTCATCGCCCTTCAGGATGGCTGGTATCTGCGCCGAAACATCGAGAACACGAGCACCAGGGAAACAGTGGGTGTGCACTTTACCTTCAGCTAATGTAGCACGGACGTGCCAGACGATGGAGTCTCCGACGATCACAGCGTTGTGTTCCGTCTCACGGAGGGGAGCGAAGCGGTTCCGGGTGGAGATCTCGAAGACCGGAGG